>NC_060168.1:8505512-8549508 GCF_021292245.1 Micropterus dolomieu | reverse complement strand
TATTGTATATTCTGCATACCAATACACCTACCTCAGGTCATAAGGTCATAGGTCTTTTTTATTTTTTCCAGCATCCTTTGCACTATGCTCCATCACACTGTGTACATGTGTACATGTATGCATGTATGTGTACCTGTATATCATATCCACCTTCAACATGTACATAATGAGAATAATAGTTTACTCTTGCATCCTTTGCACTCTGATCACTGCACTATTTGTCAATATGTCTATATTGTTTTGTTCATAGTGTGTATATTAGTGTTGTCTATACTGTAGTCTGTGTCTGATTTATTTTATTATTGTGTTATTGTATTTTTGTATGAGTAAGCACATCGTGAGCAATGTACAATCCTGAGTCAAATTCTTTGTATGTGTACACATACCTGGCAATAAAGCTGATTCTGATTCTGATTCTGAATTATTGTCAGATTATTGTGTTTCTTCATCTCCTGGTCCCTCACTATCAAACACTGAAATGTTTTTTCTCAGTTTTGTTTTGTCATGCAGTTGTTTTTTGCATTTTAATTGAATTTAATTGAATAAGCTGTAGTTCATCACTGTCAAAATTACAATGCTACAAATACTACTACTGGCGTCTTTTTACATCAGATATTTTCAGTCTAGGTGTCTCATGTATATATTTATGTAGATGAACCTCAGATATTTTGGTTTCACTTTTACCCTCCATCTTTTCATTTGTGAGCAAAGGAGTGAACGCTTATAGACATGTGTATTAAAAGTAAAATTAACTTCTGTTTTGAATTGGGGGAAAACAACTATTAAGCTAAACACTGGTGTACAGTTTACAAATGTGGCACATTGCATGAAACTGGGAAAAAACTATCACATACTTTCAGAGGTAAACTGAATGTTTATGAAGAAATCTGGATCTCATTCTATATTTTTTAAGATACACTGATGTTGGGAATCTTCTCACGAATTAAAAACTTAAAAACATACTTAAATATAACTGCTATATATATATATATATGTGTGTGTGTGTGTACGAATTAAAAAACTTAAAAACATACTTAAATATAACTGCTATATATATATGTGTGTGTGTGTGTGTGTGTGTGTGTGTGTGTGTGTGTGTGTGAGTATGCCCAGTGTGTGTACACCCAGTATGAAATTTTAGATCTCTCATACTACTGCTACCACAACAAATGCTACTAATATTGTGTTCTAACCATGCAATAGAAGACACATATGAAGATTTCATGACAGGCCCATTCTTCAACAATGAACATCTTTAATTAACTGGAACGTTTTTGCTTCATTAGATGACTGTCCACACACTGATTGGGAACAAATATGAAGGATGAAAACATTCTTAGGGCATCAATTCAGAACAGGTGCAATCTGCATGTAAATCTGCCTCAGTGAGACAAACGATAAAAGCAGCTTAAATATTACATTAACTTCTGTGCAGTTGAAGAGAGGTAAGGCATGTGTATCGCCTATTATTATACGGTAGGCCTATTGTAGTGTAATAGGCTTACGACACAACAACCAGTGACAAATGCTACAGTGCAAGCCTAAAGACTGTTGTATTTGCTGTGAAATGAGTAAATTGTGAGAATTTCTGCAGCCAACAGTGCTCCACAGAACTTAGCAAAATGTATAGATGGCAAAAAGATCAATGCTGATATTTGTTATGGATGGTTTATTTTGCTTTTGACAATACGTGGTTCAATCATTTTTGCATGTCTCCTTATAGATTAATATGTATTCTTAAATAAATTAATGATGAAATGCATTTATGTCCTGCTTTAGTCTTGTTTGGGCTGCTGTGATAATGTGAACATAACTATAGGGTTTATTATTTTTTCTTTTCTCTTATGCGTTATGTTTATGAGTTTGCGAATAAGAAATTCTTATTGTGTAATTCTCTGTATGGCAGTGTATGCAGGTGAGCAGACCATGGAGAGGACATTGGGTGTTGTTTGCGTTTCCATCACTGTAATAAAGTAGTTGTTTCAAATTTTGTGTTGTGGCTTCACTCTCGGGGAGATGTGCTGAGATTTTTAGAGGTCGAGGTTGGACGTTGAATTATCAGCTTTCAGTAATTTGCCCACCTTTTACCGTACACAGCACACCTTTACCTCAAATCTGCTGGGAATCCCTCGGCTCCACGTCACACCAGCAAATGAAAAAAACAAACAGAGCATTTTATGTTACACGAATATGACACCCAGTGACATCGCCTACAGCACATAACAGAGTTAAGAAAAATATATGTGAAAAATTCTGTAATACTGTACTGTAGGTCTATCTTACACCAGGATTACGTACCAAATGTGTACTGTACCCACGATCTAGAGACCACAGTCTTTGTAGTCATATCACTCCGCGCTGAGCAAACCCGAGTGTACTTCATCTATCCCCTAACATTTTAAGTATATCGATAAATGTAGCCAACGGATTGGAGCATTTCTAACCATCTCCAGTTCACAGTCTGTAAATATGTAAATGACATTTTTAAACCGTATTAGTAAACGATTTTAGGACAGGTTCCCAGGAGTTTACCTCATGCAAAATGCGTGCTGGGTAGACATTTTGGCTCTCGCCGGACCATGTGAACACATCCTTGCCGCTCCATGCACGGAGCCGCAATGAAGCCAGTTGCAGGACTACACCAGCGTGCACCGTGAGCCCTTTACGTGCACATGTCGGCGGAAGGCTCTCTAGTGGTAGCGCAGTGAGAGATGCGATGCAACAACAAGACTTCCGCTTTGCACGGCTGGCCTTCAGAATTAAAAGGGTGATGTTAATGTGACGGTGATTTATTTGTATTTTCGCCATACACGCTAAATTAATTACACATAATATATTGGTCTCACAAAAATGAATAAAAATGTCATATGTAATAGAGGTGAAACTGTCAATTTAGTCGAGAAAATATTTGGATAAATGATGAATCGTTTAAGTCATTTTTCAAGTGCCAAATATTCGGTGGTCCGACTCCTTGTATGTGAGGATTTGCTGCTTTCTTCTGTTTTATACCATTGCAAACTGAATGTGTGGGGGTTTCAGGCTTTCCGTCGGGCAAAACCAGCTACTATTTGAAGATGTCACTTTGGGTACACAAAATATGTGATGGGTATTTTTCACTATTTCTTACATTTTAGAAACGAAACAATTAATCGAGACAATAATCATCAGATTGCTCTATGATGTAATAATGGTTACTTGCATCCCAATATACGTTGTTTAGTGGGGACAATATTCAATATGTGCAGCGTTTAAAATAGCCTATTATTACACATAGTACAGGACAAGATTGTGAACAGTGTGACAGATTTTGACGGCCTGCAATTAGGTTTAAACGCTATAATATTCTTGATGGGGTTCATCAATGGTGATAAATGATTCGAAGTAGGCTATACATTTTATGAACGTTTAGAGTCCTCAATGTACAGCAAAGTGTCTGAAAAGCATACATATTTGTCAGCATATATGAGCCAAGTTGCATGCAATTCTCGGCGTGCATGCAGAATTTGGCACAACATTTTGTTTTATTGTGAAGAGTTGGTCCGGAAGTGTTGTCGTTGTTGCTGCTGGCAGATCACAGGCCGCAGTGATTTGGTAGCCGCTGCAGTAGGAGGAAGGACCGCGGTTCTACCCCTTCTATCTTTCAGTTTCGCGTCGAGATTTTATCGGTGGTTCCTTCTGGTAGCGATCAGTAAATTGAGTGTACAGTAACGGTGTTCTATGAAAACTAAGTTGTAGTATTACCAACGGACAGTGACATCAATCGCCATTTTAATTGCACGTTTTCCCTGACAGAACCGCTAGCACAACAATGGCTCTGAAAAGAATTCACAAGGTAAGGAAGTGAACGGCGAGGCCCAGGATTTCGCAGTTTCGTTGGGGATTTACTTCCAATGTTGGCCATCTGATGCTTGTTGTCGAGTGTAATAAACGTATAATATTTTAAAAATATTGACTTAATACCTCGGGCTTGTTTTCAACTGCCAGCTAACGGTCTCTGAATAGCGAGTGACGACAGTGAGAGCAGCAATGCGCCGCCTGTCTGTGTTCACCAGAGCTACTAACGTTACAAACGGGCCAACTGAACCGTTAGACATACAACTAACTTACGTTAACTGCTCTTAATTAAAGGTTTGCCATCGATAGCTTTAATTCATTATGATTTTATTTTCTAATCCTGGGTATAACTGAATGCTAGCTATGCCGGTTACTAGCTAACAATGTTAGCGTTGTGTTAGCCGTCTCTGGCTAACGTTATCGGTCCCGGTGGTTGGCTAACTCGGACAAGCTAAACGGTTCTTCTACTACAGTAACGCTATTTCTTTGCAGTAAAGACACAGTGGATTCAGTTCTTAAGGGTTTAAAGCTGTATGGTATCTCCTTAGTAGTTCCCCTGTACTGTAGTTAAGGTAGCTAACGTTATTTTTATTGTTACTTAACGTTATCGCTGCTTGATTTGACAGATAAGTTACCGAGCTAGCGGTAACGTTAACTCCAACGTTAGCTTAGTTTAAGAGGACTCTCGCCCTTATTTTTTTTTTATTAACGTTAGCTAATTTGCTCTCTTTTCTGTGTAGTCGAATAAATAACAGAAGTAACGTTAAAACGGTAGAAATGTAACAGACCAGAGATGTGGATGGATGCAACCTAAGCTAGCGTAGATCTGTTCCCTGTTTTTTCATTACGTTAAATTGTCTTCGTTATGCACAACTGGGAGCTAATTTAAGTACGTTAACGTGAATCATGATCAAGTATGCGTGTTATAGTTTGTATTTTACATTGTAATCGTCGACTCACGAGACAGACGAGCAATATATAACACAAGGAAACGCTGGTGATGTTAGCAGTGTGTCGCTATGGTTAAAAACAGGCCCCACGCGTTGATCGCGTTTGATGCCATGTTGCTGACAGCAGGCGAGCAGCAGATCGGTGTTACACCGTTTATTTGATATGAGTTAGCTTGATGGTGTGTTTTGTTTTATTGATATCCCCCCCAATAACGTTAGCCCATGTCGTGATGTGGCTGACCAGCCAGCATAATATTTCTGTCACTTGACATCCAGCGCTGTTTAACCTGACCACCTAGCATTTACGCTAAGCTAATGTTTGCACTATAACGTTACACTAAGCTACACACACACACCTAGCCTCAGTTTGCCGGCCTGTCTTAGTAAAACTCTGTTGTCATATCGTCGTGATATCAGTTTGGCTGTCACACGCACTACCTGCTGTACCTGGAGAAATGCGGTTACGTAAAGCGGTCACTTCAGTAATCAAAGCTCATGGTGCTGCTGTAGTGATGTTGTGTCAGCTGGAATTGAGTTTCTGGGTTGTTACTATTGCACTGGGACTTTGTAGAAATTGCACTGGCACCGACTGGCACCCGCCTTCAGATCTGTTTACAAACAGTTTAGTCAACTATACACAGGGCTCATTCTGGGCCTGTTATGTGAAATAAAAAAAAATACCCGTCCAAATATTAGTAGATATTAATTGCGGATTATTAAAGATCTTTTTCCAAGAATTGTGTTGTTGCAATGTTTTCGTGTTGCCATTTCCAGTTAGGGTGTTTGTTCCTGTTAATGTAGGTTATTGTTTAAGGAAATACATGAAATACTGCAGGACCCGGTCAACTGACTTGTCATTTGTTTGTCTCAGGAGTTGAACGACTTGGCACGGGACCCACCAGCCCAGTGTTCTGCAGGACCAGTAGGAGATGACAGTAAGTTCAGCATCGAAACCGACACAGCTCCGGTAGCTCTGTGTGACTGGAGCTCAATATTGAACAGTACTTCAAAACAAATTCCAGGTTTACCCTTCCCATTTTTTGGCAAGATCATTTAATTGAAAACTCAACCCGCAGAAATAAATATTCATTAGTTCAACAATGTCACAATGACACAAAAAGGAATGTCTTATTTGCTTATTAATTGCAGTCTATGTACATTTAGCCTTTAACCTGCAATCCAGAAAATACTTGGCCTGCCTCTTGTGAAAGTTATGGTTCATTATAAAAGCATGATATTCCCAACTCTATTGCTACGTGTCAGTTTCACTTTTACTTTTAGGGCAAATACAAGGGGAATTCTCGTCTGGCTAGTATTTTATTGTTTTGTAATGTAGGAGTAAATGGGGACAGATTTTTCTTCATTAATCCATTCAGATTTCCTTATAAAGACTGATTCAAAAATAAAACTCAGAGGGCATTCATGAACTTAGTTTTTCTGTTAGTACATGCAGTACCTTTTCATGCATACTGTAGATATTTTATTAGAAATCCTCTATTTTAAAGGATGTCAGTAGAATGATGGAAAGCAGAGGGTTTTTATTTCTTACTTGTGTCAGCGGCTACTGTCTAATACAGAAATTAATACATTTTAAAAATAGAGAAATAAATAAAATGTTTAAATTTCTCGAATTTATTGCGCATTAACATAATTCCATCTAAACAGGTTAGCTTCTAAATTTGTCATTGTAATCTGATAGATGACCCTCTGAAATTATCACTAAAGAAATTCCACCTGAACGCGGTTACACCATATACGCTATCAAATATAGAACAATGGAAAAACTGTTGCATGTTTGTTTATTTATTAAGTTATTGAAATTTAGCAGTATATAACTGCTGTCTGTGTGCGGACTGTATGCAGCCAATGAAGTCTGTGGTCTGTTTTAAGAGTGTCTTGTGCTACCCGATCTTATTTGACTTTATTTTATCCCTTTTATTTTATTGTATTTTACTAATTTTATATTAAATTTTCATGCTCTTATCTTTTTTTTTTGTATTATTCTTTACACTAGTTAAAGCACTTTGTAACTTGTTTTTGAAAAGTGCTCTACAAATAAGGATTATTATTATTATTACCAGCAGTTCAAAGCTCTCCCTGTAACATCCCGCCACCTGTGTCTCTGCCTCGATATTCTTGTTGTTCGCTTGTCTCTCAACAGCCTTTAAAGTGCGTTGTCCATCTCCACGACGCTGTGACTTCCGCTGTGTGTCTTTCATGGTTGAAACTTCTATGAACAAGCGAAAGAGGACAGTAAATTCAGACATTAAAAACCTTTTTATCTTTGTTTCAAGTCAATTTTTTTAGAACACAACTCGTAAACAGATACGATTTCACACCCTGTGGATGGTCTGTGTGATTTATGTTTTATTTGTTGTTTTTTAACCATTTTTAGTGTTACACTCGTACATTATTAAGAGGAAAGGGCACTGGTGAAATCCTACCTGGTATTCAATGCATAAAATGTGCCATGTAGTTATCAGAAACTCCTGGTTGCCATAAATAGTGGACACTGATAAATTGATTTATGGAGCCAAATTATTCCCCTCAGCAGGCTTAAAGATAATTAGTGAGGCTAAAATTGATATGGTGTCCACCAGTCACCCTTTGTTCATGCAGGATGTTGGCCGGTTATGGATATTATCTGAATGACTGTGGGATGGCTATTCATCAGCTACCTTACTATAAACACACTAGCCACATGTAGTATAAATGTGTGTACACCTTTTGTGACATTTGATAAAGATAATTTACCCCTCTTGCACTGTGGAAGCTAAAGAAGATCAATTACATATGTTCAGTTTGTAATGTAGGTCACTTGAAGTGTGTTTGTTATGTAAGTTTGTATTATTGTTTCAAATTGATCAAGCTACAATAGATTTGGGGCGTGTTTGTCTGTAGTGTAATAAGCATACCGTAGTAGTTTAGGTTATGTTTTTTGAATGTAGTTGTGTGTGCAAACAATATCATGAACACCTATACGGATGTAGTCCAGTACAATAGTCCTATGATAAAGACCATGTTTTGTGAATGTTATGATGATCATTTCTGTTGGAACTCTTCAGAGAGGAGTTGTGGTCCACTGCATTACATTTAAAGCTTAATCTATTTTAATAACCCCCAAGTTAACTTGTATACAGGGAGGACAGAATATAAGTGCTATGGGGATTGTGTCAGCCCCCTCCCTGTACACGCCAGCACAGTTATCTGTCACAGGACTCGGAAAAAGGCTTTAGGCCAAAGAATAAACATAAACATGCAGAAGATATGTGCATTTTCCTAATATGGTGCAATGCACAGGCAAAGAGATTATAAACTAGCATATATAATTTCATCTTTATATCATTTTCATTTCATTTCCATTTGTGGATATTTTTACGACTGTTGTTCTGCTCTGGTGATCCACAACAAACAGCCGTCAATGAGCTGGTGTTTGTACTGACAGGTGCGTTACTGTTCTCTGAGCGTTTTTTCCTGATCATCGACCGTAAGTAACCTAAACATGAAGCAGTGGATCTTTCCTGTCTGAAGAGTGGCAACTTGTTGCTCATCACATATTGCATGTTAGAATCAAAACAATGGCCTTCACATCACAGTCTAGTTCTGTTTAACCTTCGCTTCAATCAGCTATCTTGTGATTTTTTTTTTGAATTTTTTTTGTCATTTCAGAAACATAGTATTACACTTTTATTTTAAATGCAGAGTTCTTTCTTCCACAAAAAAATGCTGCCTGCTGCCATTATGGATCACCGATTGTCAGACGTTACATTAGAATCGAAACAAAAAAACATCTTCAGTTTTGGTAGAGTAGAATTGATTGGTTGAACAGTAATTAGCCAATGAAAGAGCCCTTTACAAAACATTTCATGTTTCATCACAATCCTTAGTGTTCTAACAGTCAACATGTGTAACTCGTCAGCTAGCCGTTTAGCTAGCAGAAGCTTGTTCCGGTGACATCAACTAACTGTAAGTAGCATGTCGCTAATAAGCTCAGATCTGTCATTCCGCAGAAAGAAAGCGGACATAAAGCGTACACACACGCATTTGAACATAACATTGCCCTCTTGCAAATGACACAACGTACCTGTAGTCTACAAAGGTTGACATGAACCTGCTGAGGATCAGTAAGGTTGTATTTGCCTGTAAAGGGTTGAGCAGATGCTTATCACCACTGAAACACCTGGGGCCCTCAAGGGACCAACACACACACACCACTGTTATGTTTGTGACACATGCAACTCCTGCCAGGTGAAGCGGCTGCGATACTACATCGTGTAAAGATACTCGTTACTTGTGCAATTTGAGTACGAATATTTTTGTATTCCCAAATCTTAGCATGTTTATTTAGCATGTTTTCTTCAATGAGTACTAATTGATTTAATTGCATTAATAATGATATAAACAGTAAATCAACAATGCTTAATAACGACTTGGTTAAACCTGAGTCGGACATCTCCTAAATAGATGAAATCTGTGCATATTTATGTTTGGAAAAAATATTTTTAATTTAGGTATCACTATTTCAGGTTCACATATGATCACGCCACGTTTGAAGATGTTCCCCAAAGGGCAATGAGTACAATGTAAGCTAATGCAAGCCATTAGCTGGAGGGGGAGCACCACTTGTTTGTAAGCTTTCTCCAACACAGCTTTTTTTTATTTCAGTATCATTGCCAACAAATGTTCAACCGCTATTGGCGTCCTTGCTTGAAATCGTTTTGATGAAATGTGCAGGCATACGTTCCAGCGTACTTTTACATAAGAGGAGTTGATAGTGTCAGAGCTAAAAATATATATATATATATATCAGAAATCTGACAATGCAGAACTCATAAAAAATGGAAATCAGTTCTTAATAACCATCTTTACTCTCGTTTCATGTGTGATGTCTAACATATTTGTAACATTTGTGCATCATTTAGCGCGTGTGTCACTGTGGGGAAAAAAAATCAGTAGCAGCAATGTCGCTCTTGACGTGTCGCTTCCTGTCATCCAACAGCAAATAAACCACTCTATTATAAGAAACGAGAAAGTGTTTCTTGGAACACATCATTGCTGTGGTTTACTTTTTTTTTTTTTTTCAATGCAACATTTGTCCTCAGACCTCAACGGGATGTTTCAATTAGAAAGGTGTGAATGCTGCCAAATCAAACTCTGATGGATTGTTTTTGTTTTCGGGATTTGTGTTGTCCAAGCCTTTGTTTAAATGATCAGCCTAATTTCCTCATACACTTTTGATATTATTCATTGAAGGAGCAATTTCTGAGTGTAAATGTGAGGCTACTGCCATTATATGACCCGTTACAATCTACAATAATAACAAGAAAACCTGTTTCCAAGAATATTTGTCCTGAATTGCATTTTATGTAAGAGCCTGTTACTCAACTGCACAAATAAACATGCACACCTCATGTGGAATTATTTACACTTGCCAGACACACATTGTGTTCTTAGTGTTTCATAACCAATTTCTCTCGTTTCTGTTTCAGTGTTTCACTGGCAAGCCACAATAATGGGACCTGTAAGTATTCACTTTCTTAATATATGCCTTAATTGTACTGCTTGATTTTTGTGCTGGGAACTCACGTGACAGAATGGTCGTCATTTTATTATTTTTTTTTTACTGTCCTGAAGTCTTTGACTCCTTTCACTAATGAGATGAATGGATTTCTCTCTCCTGACTGTAGAATGACAGTCCTTACCAGAGCGGGGTTTTCTTCTTGACCATACACTTCCCCACAGACTACCCCTTCAAACCGCCAAAGGTAAGCAAAATGTAGACGCACGAAAACATACAATGGAGCAACGTACATAAAGTAACAGTGAGGCACATAAAGTTCCCTGTTGCCTGCTAAAACATGCCGCAGCCTTACATCATTCGGTTTCCTGTTGTTCCTCTCATCTGCCCCTCATTCTCCCCCCCTCCCCCCTGCATTTCTTTTCTCTCTGTCTGTTTTCAGGTCGCATTTACCACAAGAATCTACCACCCAAATATCAACAGCAACGGCAGCATTTGTCTTGACATTCTGCGATCACAGTGGTCTCCAGCTCTCACCATCTCCAAAGGTAGGCTGTTTCTTACTGACCTTCAGACGTTTAACTGCACACATGGTTACAGATAAATGGCAGATGCCCCACTGGCTCAATAAACAGGATGTTAAGAATGAAGGAACTTATTTTTTTATTTTTTTTTTATGAAAATGCTCCCCACAAACATTTCTCATGCAGAGGTCTGTGTAGCTATCTCTGTAAATGTCAGCTTTAGCTCTTTTCATTTACTGCTAGGTTATTACCGGACATGCTTATAAATGGTGTCCCTCATGCACAAGAGATAAAAAAAAAATCCCAATTACATGTATTATCAACGGCTCTATAGCCGTGACATCCAAGGGTCATTTGAAGGAAAATGAAAGAAATTCTGAAAATGGTTTTTTTTTTTTGTGAAAACTGATTAGCTAACTCCTAACCTTCACCTGGTCCATTTCAGTCCTCCTGTCCATCTGCTCTCTGCTGTGCGACCCAAACCCGGATGACCCCTTAGTACCCGAGATCGCCCGCATCTACAAGACGGACAGGGAAAAGTATGTTCTTTTTTATGTTGTTTCCTGCATCATGTTGTCAACATGATTGTTACCAGCCTTTCAAGTCTGTCAAGGCTCCGCCCGGCCTGGGTGGAGCTGTGCAAAAACCTGTTCTTATCAAAGTCAGCATCACAAACTGGCTACTGATGGACAGAAGCACCATCGTGATAATGATTAGTGACTTTCAGAACTTGGTACCGTGTGTGCAGCAGTCACAAAGCAGGGAGCAAAAGTTGACAATTTGACAAAATTCACATGAATTAACCAAATTTCTGTTACATTTGAAGAACTCCAGGCCTAATTTCTGCCAGAACATTTGTCACTTGACGTGCAGTTTGAATAGGGGGAGGGTAATCTGTTACACACTGTGATGAGCGGGCTTTAATAGAACTGGAGTTATTTACGTGTTGTGGCTCAAACTGGTCTGCTGTGACATAAAAGTTCACTGCAGAACAGACACCATATTGTCTACATCTTGCGTCTGCGGCTCCATTTTTTTTCTTGTTTTCTTTATAGTAGAATTGCACAAAGTAATGATATTTTTGTCAACATTGTTGAGGACTCTGTTGTCTTTTTGAATAAACTTTATTGGAATTGTCAATGGGCAAAACTAACCAGGGTTCTCGTGATTATGGTCAGTGTGAACAGCCTTGTCGTTGTTGGCAGTTGATCCGTACAGTGTGAGCAATAAAGAGGCCGTGCAGAAAGGACGATCAAAACGTGAAGTGTCAGATAACACGACGTACATCATTAATAATAACAGGATTTCCCTGAACTTTAGTCTCATACACATTTGAAATGTAGCTGCTGTTGCCACAGTTCAATTTGCACTTGAATATGTTATTTTTGTAGTTAAAAGTTGATATCTGTGATGTGGCTGCTCCAAATACACCTGCTTAAAATTGGAATATACAGAAATCTGATACATTGATCAAATAATCTTTATAAATACATTTTTACTGATATTTGTTCTTCAACACACCTTTCCTCCAACTCTTAAAAATTTATTATTCACAGCGTCCGCCCAGTTAGAGCCCAGCTTACCTGTAGAGCAGTTGCTCCACACTGGACTGCCACTGGCTACACGGGTCTCATGTTTTACCTGTAAGACTCGCACTGAATGCCCATGTTCATCATCCCTGATATGAAAACATCACTTTATCACACAATCAAAGAAGTTATTGTGCATCCAAGTCGTAGCGCTGTCCTCCGATTCCATCACAGGTCTGTAGTTGGGTCATTTTGAGACAAGACTCGGCATGTGAACATTTATATGCTGTTGTCCAGCGCTAGTGTACAATGACGAGAAAACTTAGCATGTCTTTTTGTGTTTTATAACATAGCTATTTGACTATTGTGTCCTCCACTTGGATATGATGCTGCGTATCAGTCACACACATTTTCTGCTGTGGCTATTAGCTCTTCTGTAGTTAGGTCATGCACCAGCAAGCTTAATAAACATGAACAACTGCAATAAAATGATTAATGGTGTTGCAAATACCCTACAGATTTGTTGCAAAAGATGTTACAAAATGCTAATATGTTGGTCCGTACAAGGCTAAACAACTAACCACGTCCTCTCTCTGTCTGCTTGTTCACAGGTACAACAAAATAGCTCGGGAATGGACACAAAAGTATGCAATGTAGTGTTGGGGGTAAAATCATGGCCAACCACCTCTACGATGTAAAATTAGGGGAGCTTCAGACGTAAAGAGAAAACAAACAAAAAACCATTCAAACAAATGAAAAGTTTAAAACAAGATCTTGTTGGTTTCCATTGGAGTGCTTTCTTTGAGCCACGCCTCCCCTTCACCAGAGTACCTGTAAAACTCCCTCTGCCCCATCTCCTTACGTTTTCTCTCTCTTCTTCCTCTCTCTATTTGACTCTGCCCCTCCCCCTGTCCTCACCTCACCTGCCCACCCTCCAGTGTACATATCGTCAAATTGCAATGGTAACACCCATCTCTCCTTACTCCTTTTTCACCTCCTCCCTCCCTTGTGACCTCTGAGCCCTGCATCTCCTGACTTCTGTATTCCATTACATTTTGTCACGATGCAGGTTGGGCTGTTGCGACCGCCCCAACTCCCCCTTTTTCCTACACACAGCTGCAGCCTCATGCACCTTCCCCAGACGTTAATAACTAAAAGCATTCCTTTGAGCATCTGTAAACTTTAAGGGGACCTATTTGTTTGTTTTTTTTCCCCTCTCTTTATTTCCCTACTTGTTTCGGGGGATGGGGAGATGGAGGGATTTTTTTTACACTCTGCACCCCTTGTTTTGTTGTCCTTGTATTTCCCATCTGTAGAAGTGACAATTCATGAAAGCAGTTTTCACGCGAGTAGAAGGGCACTCTGTATTTTATACAATAAATACGTTAAAGAAATCATTGCAGGCTGTGTAAAAGAAAAAAATGCACATGGCCTATTTTGGTCTTTTGTTGGATTCTGTGAAAGGACTTGAATTTATTCCCCCCACCCCACCTTACCCAAGATGACCCCTTTGTACACACACACAGACACACATGCACGCACAAATGTCACCCCCACCTCTACCACCAACTTTTCTTTATTCACAAAGTGGAGGTTCTGGACCAGGTATATTTAAGCAATTTATTTTTCTTAGTTTAACCTGTGTTTTTATCCCCCCTCCCCCTAACTCTTTAGGTTGCTTTTATTTCTTTTTGTGTTTTTTTTTTTTTTGTTCTTTTTTTTTTGCTATTGTTAAATTAGAGGCTAACATCTTAAATGGCTATGGGACTGGCTTGGGCTCTGGGTGCGAGGAGAACCCACTCTTCTTGCACAAAACCTCTGTATATTGAATTACCTGAGAGGCTCGTTGAGCTTTGTGTGTTGATTAAACTGTGTAATAAAAACCCATGACTCCTGTGTTGTGACTCATTCTCACGTCCTTTTTGAAGGACATGCACACGTTGGAAAAGGACATGGGGAGTCAGGTCACATTTGTAACCCAGTTTTACAGGAGTCTGACAGGATGATAATACCTGCCTTTACCACACTGTCACTTCTATTTGATAGTTAAATCGCTACCAGTAAATTCTTTGTCTAAGTACAATTTCACTGAAACTTAAAGGATTTTAAAATTGTTCAGTATGAATGATTGGAAGTGTGTGGGAGATGTAGCTCCACATGTGTTGTGTCTACTTGTGTTTTCTGATTTATATTAACTGCAGAATCCTCACCTTCATACAATGCATTTTTTGATCTTCATGGTGGTACGTCGTTGTGTCGCCCTCTGGTGCTTTTATATAAAGTATTCTGCGTCCATGTATCAATTAGTCGCTAAAGAGGGAAACTGAGTTTTATTTTCTTTCAAATTGAATCCAGAAAGGGTTGTTTAGGCTCATCGTATTTACATTCAAGAGAAAAATGTCACGTTGGGAGGGGAAATGGGACTCACCAAAGAGCCCACACATGAAGATGATTCCCCTCAGTCTATGTCTTGAAACCTTTGGAATCAACTGTCGTGCCCCAGACAGTGTGCAATATGTAATTTAACTATTCAAGAATACATATCTAACATAGCAAGCTAGTTCACATCTGCTACATACAGCTTAATTAAAGCATCAGTTATCCATATCGTCATTATCTTTAGTGAGACCGTTGAGGCACATGCAACTCGGCAAACTCAATTCGCAAACGGAGACAGAAATGTGGTTGAAAACTCCGGAGAAAGCCAGTAAATGCACCTGGAAATAAGATGTATCTAGTCAAACTACTGTCCCCACGGTCAAGAGTTAACTTTCACAATCAAAGGAAAAAATACTCGATTTCACGTGAACACGAGGTCTTCTTAAATGTTAGTGTGAAGCACTTATCTTAACTATATAGGGAAAGAAAATGCATAGATGGATCAAATCTCGGACTGTCGCTGTTCAGTCTTCAAATCGCCCTAAAGCGAAGACGGAAGGACCGTGGAGTTTCGGGGGGAAGCCTCTTGCTCTGGCAGAACATCACGCTCGCTCCTCAGACCTCATTGGCTGCTGCACAGTGACGTAGCAGACAGAGCGCTGCTTGGAGAGGACCGAGTTTAGATAAGACTCTCTGGCTGACCTTGCTATTTGAGCGGTGACCATAAACAACACACCGTCCAGGGAAGACATGACAACCCAAAGTTTGCCCGCACTGTCCAGCTCAGGATTCCGATTTTCTAAAGGTAAAGTGTTAAAGCTCGCTAGTAGCATGCTAGCGCTACTGGGAGTGTTTTCGTCTGCCGCTTAATGTAAAGTTAACATGTCGAGCTAACGTCACCCCAGCCAAGTAAGTTCACGGCTAACGTTACGGCCAAAGATATTTGTAGGGTACAGCGCGGTTGTATGCCAACTACTTCTAGTAAGTTAAATGCACAGGCTTTAAAATTATAACTTCATTTCTAAAGTTAGTTACGTGTATGTTGCAATGTCAACGTTCCTTAGCTGGCTAACAGCCATTTAGCCAACGTTAGCTAACTAGCCAGTCAACCGTGTTGAACGCAGCTAACGTTACATGTTGCGACGGTCACCCATATAGTTTTGGACAGCTAAAGCCATACTTGGAGGAGATCCCACCGTCACATTCAGAGTATGTTAATGTAGCGTGGCCTCTAGCCGCTCTGGCGAAGCAGCTAATCGCCGAACCTGCTGATCCAGACTGATGGTATGGCCCCTGTTCCTCTTGTCTTACGACTCGACATCATGTGATACTCGCTCGACCTGGATAATCCTCATCATTGCCTTGCAGAAGCGGGCAATTTCCATTCTCCTGGTCAAAATAACAAAGCAACAGCACACATACCACCTCAAGTGATGTTTCTGTATCCAAACAGGCCCTGTCCTAAAGAAACCCTGCCTCTGATGATGCTACATGGCGAGGTTGAGATTTAATTTTTGCTCCAGGAGGTTCTCTGAACTAGACAAAGCTGTGAGGCATCTAAAGCCGCAAAACCTTTTTGTTACTTCTCAGCTGGGGAAAAGGGCATTAAATTATGTTTTTATACACCACCAAACTGAAACAGTTGAAATTGATATCACAAGTTGATACTATTTCACTGCAACAGACTGAAACAGTGCAGCAAATAAAATATGAAAATATGAATTGCATGTTTTTTAAGTCTTTGAAGAGGCTTGACCAACAGAAGCAAAGAAATCCGTGTGTACACCTGTCCTCTGTAATGCAATCCAGTAAAACAGGCAAACAGTACACCCTGTTTTTGTGTATAATGTTCAGTTGTTGTTGACACTGCATGAACTGGATTGAATAGCATTAAATTGGGCTGTTTTTAATATTTTGTCCACCCAGGTTTTGTAGGATAAAGAAACACTGGCTATAACTATTTTACCAAGCAATAAAGACACAGGTGTATTGTGTTGGTAAAATAACTTTTGTGTCCATATGCCCACCATGACTCTGTCTGTCTGTCTGTCTTCAGAGCATTTGGTGGTCGCAGTGCCGGTCGCAGTGGTTGCAGCTGTCGGAGGTTTCCTGGTCAGCCATTACCTGAGAGGGCGGAGCTGTAAAAAGGGCCAGGTAAACACGTCCATCAGTAAAGATAGTCCCAAAGTGGTCCACAGCTTCGACATGGAGGACATCGGCACCAAGGCTGTGTACTGCCGCTGCTGGAAGTCAAAGAAGGTCAGTACCCTCAGCAGCTACTTAAGAGGCATTCACAGTAGCTCTTCAGTTTGTTGTTTGAGTAACTGGACATTCAAAACTAATCAACCTATCAGGGAACCCTAACCTTTTCCTCCAACACTGTGCGTTCACCTTGCAGTTCCCTTTCTGCGACGGAGCCCACACCAAACACAACGAGGAAACTGGGGACAACGTTGGGCCACTCATCATCAAAAAGAAAGACGCTTAAGCTGACTAGCCCGAAGGCCCCGCCCCTTCCCTTGACTTCTCATTCTCCAGGGCCCCAGTTTGTCCAATCATTTATTGTCATCATTGCTGTCTTACACTGATGGTTACAGTTTGACACTCAGAGCACAGAACAGAAACTGTTGATAAATTTTGATTTCCTACTTTCCACTCTGTTCCCACATTAGCCGACATGACTTTGAAATTGAAGGTCATTTGAGGAGAGATAAGGGGCTTTTGACAATCGGCACAGTCAGACGTGAAGGTATTATGACCGTGCAGTTGCATTTTGACCTACTACATGTGAAGTTGGGTTAAAATCCTCACCGGACCTGATATAAGTGAAATATTTGCAGGTGTCACCTGTGTCCCCTCCCTTCTTGACTCCCCTGGAGCGGGCTGTTGAAACGTAATGGTCTGGCAGCTCTTTACCTCAGTCGGTCCAATATTTCATTTAAATTCAGCGAAGGCCTTATATTGAAATCTATATCCCTCAAACCCAGAGTGCATACACACACGATCCATATGAATGTTAAATGTTTGTACAAAGAGCTGCTCAGTCAGGAAATGAAAGTTATGTTTGTCTTAAATTAAATAATCTCCACTCTTGAAGTGCTGAAACACTATCTGCCGTCTGTAACCAGTTATCGTCAGCTTTCTGAGGAAACTTGTATTTAATCTGTATAGTGTTGAAAGGTTCTCTGCTCATAAAGGATATATTTTGGTTTCTCATTAGATTTATTTTCTACTGGCTGTGGTGTGTCTGACTTGATTCATTGTTCTGTATATTGTGAATAAAACTTGAGTGATCTGATTTGTAGGCTTCACATCACTTTATTTTCAGTAGGCATTTCTCACTGCAGGGCCAGGGGCCAAACTCTACATTTGTTTTTTTTAACCACAGGATCAAATGCACTTCAGTGAACTACTTCACCTCTGCCAGCAGTGAGGCAGAGCAGTGTGTTTATGGATTAACTGTGGGACAGGGATAATGAGTAAACAGGCCTGTGTGGTGACTGCAGTGGCACCTGTGTGTGTGAGACATGTTTTTCCATCCCAGTGGGGACTTTAACCTCAGTGCACACTAACCCATGGGTCGTGTCACTGTTGGGGAGATGCTTTTTGAGGGTTAATACTTGGTTTTAGGGTTAGGGTTGGGCATGTAGTTGTGATGGTTAGGGGTTGGGTCCCCACAGGGATAGAGGAACAAACGTGTGTGTGAGGCCTTGGCTGGAGGTGAGGAGGTGGAGGGGGGGGTGCTGCCGTGCTGCAGTGTCCAGTGGCCATTTTAAGATGTGGCAGTATTTGTGGTGACCACTAGAAGACGCTGTGTTTACACGGATAGTCCACTCCAGACAGTGTACGCGAGTATGGTGGGCCCCTGCTCCCATAGTGACACACGCACGCACACGCGCACACACACACAAGCACGAGGTATCTGGCTGCGTGCCAGATGCAACGGAGGACTCTCACAAGAGGTGGAGTGGACTCCCCTCTCCCTGAGTTTGGAGTCACCTTTAACAGACAGCTCAACAGAGTGCTCAGAGGGACATACGTCTGCTCTAAGGACAATGTTAAAACCAGAGGGGCATTAGCATGTAGGCTAAAATACTTTGACTGCTAATTGCGGGGGGGGGGGGGGGTAGCATGTCTGAGGAAAAAAAATATTTGGAAATTAATTTTTTGTTTTCAATTTTTATACATTTATTTTCAAGCATAGGTGACTTAATAATGTCGACAACATGTTACAGCAAAGGCAGCATATTGAGCGGTCATTACTATGAATGATAGTGTATATGACACAAGCTGTGCGTAAAAGTGATAATGACCTAATAAAATAAGGTTTTTCTTTCAGGCACCTTGTCCCCAACATTTATTTTTGTGTTTGTTTTCCTGCCGTTGAAGGCTAATATTTTCTCTTGGTACATTTTTAAACAAATTTGAATTAATTAAAGAAATGTATAGGCCATATCACGCCAATGCACTGCAGATGAAAGTTAGCTTTTTGGCAAAATCTGACACATTTCCATTATAATGTATGTTTATAAATGTGTGTTGTTCCAGGTAATGATAAAACATATGTTCACATTTTCCCTTTTTATGCATTTCCAGTCTCAGCATCTCTATTTTGCTACTGTATACTAAGCAGCTCACTTTTGCACAGATGGCTTTAATTAAGTTAATTATAAATGACAGAGGTGTAATTCTACTTTAATCTGCACAGTCAAGACCTCGTTTTCTCAGCACGCCCAAGTTTACAGAACTGCTTTCATTAACTGAACGGGACTTATGAACTGATTGGGGGTAATTGGCATATGCCTTAATGACAGCTGTATGGGAGATGAAGCCTAGCATGCATTGCTTTAAAAGTAGACTGCTGGAATAAACAATGCCCACTTCCTAAAAAAACATAAGGATTTAATGACACGTGGTCTTCAGCAGGGAGGTAGCCTAATAAATGGACCTGGTGATGTTTTTTTGTGATATAGTTTTTAGTGTTGCTGTAAATACCCACATAAGGCTACCGCTTCTGTGTCCGTGTATGTTGAACTGTTCCTGTGGATATCATGGGGTCGCTCTGACCACGGTCTCGGCTGCAGAGTCCACTTCGCATTTTGAGCGACGCCCCCAAATTCCGTGCAGAGTGTTTGCAGACCCTCCGGGACGGAGAGGTGGAGGAGGAATCGGCAGCTCCGCCGTCCATATACGCTACAATCACCACGCCATTAGTTCATGACTTCATCATATTTTTGACAGGAGAGTTCGGACCGTATTGAGAAGGTAAGGGGAGGCGTTTTACCAGTACTTCTTGTTGATGTTCGCTGTTTTTGTTTTGTCGCCTTTTCCTGCGCGCAGCGCCGTGTCGCAGCGACCACTCGGACTGTGGTCAGCTCGCCGTGGCGTCGGTCGAGCACCGTCTTCTTAGGTAACCTTAATTACGGAAAAACGATCGATCGGCTTTCCCGATCGACCCATCAAAGGGTTTACACTGTTGTCCTGTAACAACATATATGCCCCGTGTTTAATTACCGGAGTAGTTTTTCTAAAAATGTGACATGGAATATAGCCTGGTCTTTTTTTATCCACAGCAACCGCATCGTTGCGCACCTCGCTCCTCGTCGTCGATACCAGACAAAAGACAGCCTGTTTTTTTTACGGTCCGCTATATATTCTTCCTGTGTTTAGCTTAAGCTTTGGCTGGCACACATAACAGCAGTCGTCAAAATGTATTTGAAAAGCGCGCTCCACATTTGACCTGCGCATATGCGCATATCTTTGCATATTGTTGTCGCTCTGTTATTGATTGCATTGATATACCGTGAAATTCTTAAAGGGATACTGCCTCCTGTATGCGGAAATCATTGGCAAGGCATGCACTCTGTCTGATACATGGGTCTGTTCATCTCTATTCAAGCAGTATTGTTTCTAAATCTATATACATATAGCCTATGTTATATTTATCTTTAAAAAACGATTCTCCACATTCTGATTTCCTGTGTTTTGTGGCTCTGGCTCAGAAATATCTTCCATTCTCATCTCCTCTGTTTACTCTCTTTCTGTATTTGTCTCTCCACCATTTCTATTCTTAACCTTCCTCTCTTCATCCCCTATTCATTTCTAGCTCTCCAGGACTCTGAGGCTGCTGCAGAGAATGGGAATAGGGACACAGGCCAAGGCTTGCCATTTTGGCTGAAGTAACAGCAGGACGGTTGTCAACCCCGCATCGGCTTCAATCCCCTTCTCCCTCACCTCACCTCTCCTCTCCTCCCACACACACACAAACACACACGGACAGACACCCCCACACACAGCCACTGCTATGTCCACCGCCGTAGACATCGCTGGCCCTTCCTCCCCAGATCAGGCCCACAGCAGCGCTAAAATCCCCAATGAGCCACTGAGACCCAGCCTTAAGCGCTCCAGCCACCCCTACAGCCTCTCCCATTACATCTCCACCCCTTCCCCGACCATGGACGTCAAAGGCCTGATCCAGCCCTCCCCGGCCCAGCAACGGGCTGCCCAGCCTGCACACACTAAGCCTCGCCGGGCCCCCTCCTGGCCTGACATGTGGGAGTCGCCCAGTGGGCTCCACCTGGCCCACGCCGCAGAGCTGCTGATGCGTGCCGGGCTGCTGGCTCTGACCCCCGCCACCACAGAGCAGGCCAGCCTGGGTGCACAGACCAGCCAGCCAGCTAAAAGGGAGGCTGCAGAGGCAAAGGGGGGGAAGGGGGACGGGGAGGGAGGTGGATCCGGGCCTGAGGAGGAGGAAGAGGACTCCTCTGGATGTGGCACTGACTTCCAACCCTTCCTGGGAGCCTGGTTCCCCTTCAGCCCCGCTCTGTTCCCCCTGGCAGGCTTCCAGATGGGGGGAGGCCACTGGAGGAGCGCGGCCATGGGAGCTGAAGGCATCGAGGGGCTGGTGGCCGAGGGCTACTCTCCTGGCTCTCTGGGCGGGGGCAGTGGAGGGAGAAGGAAGAGGAAGAGGTGTGGGGAGTGCGTACCTTGTCGGCGTCAGACGAACTGCGAACAGTGCAGCAGCTGCCGCAATCGCAAGAGGGGACACCAGATCTGTAAATACAGGAAGTGTGAGGAGCTGAAGAGGAAGCCGGGAGGTCCTGGGTTTGAGAGCAGAGTGTCTGGGTTTGATCTAAGGAGCTCCGACTTTACTTTGGGTCTGGCACAAGAGAGAAGCAACGGCGCCTTGGATGGATAGTATGTGGTGGCAGCATTTGTCAGAGGATCCTGGTTGGATGATTGTTGAGGAGCTGCAGTTTGATAAAAACACACAGGACACCGTGTTAACATGCTCAGACTGTGGGTCAGATCTTCAGATCTTGTGTTTAACGAGGAGCTGCAGCCCCGTTTAAGAATGTCCACACTTGTTCCCATCCTTTCTTTTGACAATCAGTGAATTGGAGAGGAGAGAAAGAAGGATACCAATGTGTGTCAATATTTAGATGACGACAAAAATGCTGTAAATAGACTGTAAATATCTGGAAAACATTATGTCTTTTTTTACATCCCTTTCCAGTTTGGATGTATTGTGTTTCAACTTTAAAAAGAAAGGAGCCAAATGTTTTGTTTCTAATGGGGAGTTTTGTTTCTGTTGTTCTGACGTCACTGCATCAGTAAGAAATGAATGAGTTCAGCCTAGGCTAAATTATTTCATGTGCAACTTGTACTGTATAGCTCTGTTTGCCCTTTTGAAATAAAAGAAATTGGCCATGTGCACTTGTCTACGGGCTGGGTTTATGCTATATCTGTGTGTGCGTGTTCGTATTTAATTGGGTGTTTGTGTCTGTTAGCCTCCGTGTTTCTGATTGTATACGCGCACACGTGTGTTCATGTGTGTACGTGTTCGTGAGGTTGTGTGGATTATGAGTCACCTAATGGTGTGGCTGAGAGCCTTATCGCAACCCCACAGACACACACACACAAACACACCTACACGCTGCCTTGGCAAGTCCAGTGCATGCACTCGAACACACTGAACCTGACACGCACACACAATCACAAACACTTGCTCCTCTACTCACACACTGACGCAATTTCCCTTTTTATATAGATCATCTACACACATTATAAACCAAATTCACAGCCAGCTGGACTGAGGCTACAGGGTGGGTTTTTGCTTGTTGCCGTAACGATGGCTGATGTGATAAGACCTTCTTCCTCGGCGCCACACTCCAGGGGACCGCAGGGAAGACGTAACCATGGCAACGGCCGGCCCGAGGTGTCACGCTATAATTGGGCCACGGCTGCACTTCCTGTGTGCCTTCAGTCAGGGGGATCGCAGAGGGACTGTGTGTGTGTGTGTGCGCATCTGTGGGGGTGTGGGGAATGTGTATGTGTGTGCGTGTTTGTCAGGCAGGGAGACAGGGAGAGAGAAAGCACAGCACGTCAGCCAACGCAGGACACTGCCAACTCATGGAGAAAAGCAGTGAGCTCCAACATCATGCTAGTGCAATGCTCCCACTGAATGAGAAACACACAGTCTTTTAGTTAAAGTCCACAGTCTAGTGTTTCTTCATCTCCCAGACAAAGGGGGAATTTCAAATTCTTGGATCTGCAGCTTTTTTTTTTTCTCCCCCCGTCTCTTCAGTGCCTTTCTAGTGATTTGGAGCTTAATCCCCCCTCCCTGTTTTCGTCATGCATGCACACACACACACACACACACACACACCGGAAATCTGTGTCACCCGCTGCCCAGCAGGTCCAGTGACTCCCTGAACGCCTGCAGTCTGGCTCCACTGGCCTGCAAGATGGCAGGAGAGAAAGGGAGGAGGGGTGGGGGGTGGAGGGGCAGGAGGAGGGATTGAACGGAGGACAGAGAAGAGGAGGGGGGGTGGTTGGGAGAGAGAGTTGGGGGAGTGGGGGAGGAGGAGGAGGAGGAGGGGTGGAAAGCGGATCTAGGGAGAGGGTGAAGGGGGAAGAAAGAGACATAGTGAAGGGCAGAGAGGGAGAAGGGAGGAGGGGTGGGTAAGAGAGAGTGGGTGAAACTGGGAGAGATGAAAAGCAGCCCACAGGGGGAGAGAAAAGAGACAGAGGGAGATATGCAGGGAGGAGGACGTGGAGATGGACAGCAGGGGATGAAGATAACGTAGGCCAGACAAAGAGAGAAGGCGAGATGAGTGTGAGATCCGGGAGCGAGCGGAGAGATGGAGGCCGAATGAAATGCAGTGAGACGCAGGGAGACCGGGGTTAATGACGGATGCATTGTCCAGATAGCCGGTGTGTGCCGTCACAGACCCCTGTGGAGCTTACATATGTTAGCACCGGCGGCCCTGCCCACTCTGGAGAAAAACTGCTCTCACACACACTGCAGTGGAACAAACCTGCCAGCCCAAGGCAACCTGCACTGGAGCTGGGCGGACCCTCACTCATGAGCCAGACCTTTGAAATTTTGGCCACTGCGTCTGCTTGGAGACACTGTGTCTCATTGTGAATTTTTTTCGTCCTCCACTGGCTGTATCCCCAGTGTTTGAAAATGTGTAACAGCTTTGCAGAAACAGCATCTTTCTGAGATCACTCCTCATTACGCCTCTGTTATTCATTTGTGTTCACTTTCATACACATGGCAAACATGTTCCTCCAAACAGAAATACAATGGTTTCTCACATCCTTGAAAAGCTCAGGCTCATCTGCCCTTAGGTTGTATTTTGGTGACACAGGGGTCAAAGGGGACTCTTGACCTTTGACCCTTAAAGCTGTTAAAGGTGGTTTCAGGATAGACCAAACTCTATAAACAGCACTCTATTTCTGGTTTGGTCTTTTATGAAAAACAAGCACAAAGGCTGTTAAAAAGCATTAAAATTAAACATGTAACTCCCACATTTTGGTCCCTGTGAAATTAAAAACTTTCCTGGGCTGCTATCAGTCTAAACCCAAACATATCCATAAAATCAGGTACAAAAGAAAATTAGCTCTCAAAACATCCTGACGTTTTGGTCCTCAAGCGGGTTCACACAGTGTTCGTTTCGGAGGTAATGTGTACACAATATTCTGTTAATCTTTAGCTTGCTGCTGATTTCAAAAAAAGCACTGTGGTTCCAGGAAGTTAGGCAAAGCATGGTGATAAAGTCTGCCTGCAGTGATATTTCATCACAGCCTCTTTTCACGCCACCTCATGATGTGGAATTGATTGTTTCTATTGAGCACTGAGCTAGAATTTGCTTGCAATGTTTAATTTGCTTGATTCCCACCTTCTAATCAGAGCAGCTCATTGTGACCAGAGCTGTAGTGTCAGTTGCATGATTTGATTCTTAAGGTACTGCCTATGAATTTCAATATTCAACTAAATGATTAATGAATGAAACAAATAATAATCAATTATACTGAATTGCAGCAATAACTAGCTCACCTTTTGAGTCACACAATATTAATTTGCCTCATAATCTCAAATACTGGAACACTTGGAATGACCTGACTCATATTTCAGGCTATTAAGAAAAAGCTTCAATGTAGCATTTTCACAATATATAGGATACCCTAGGAACATTTACCGACACCTCATTTAATCTCCACTGGTCCCAACACAGCTACAGATTCGTAATGGCTCAAACTGGGATGTGTCCAATCCCATCTCAGTGTGTAACTGTTTTGTGTTAAGGAAACATGACTAAGAGTCAACGGCCATGCAAGCTGCTCTGTGAGGCTGTACTTACATACAGCGGTGCTTTGAGCCAAATGCTAACGTCAGCATGCTAACATGCTCACAGTGACAGCGCTTATGTGCTGATGTTACACCAGTATAATGTTTGAATTGGTTACCATCTTAGTTTACTGTCTTAGCATGCTATCAGTTGATAACTCACATTAAACAAGTACAGCTCTGGCTAATGTCATTAATTTTGCAGTTATTTATTCATAAACCAAAGCACTGAACTAATTTAAAAAAATTTGACCTTATAATGGCACCAGATAAAACGTATTGGGAACACCAGTGATTACAATTCATCCTTTGGGCGACATGAATGGCTGGACCAAATTTCAAAATAGTTTAACCAGCAGTTGCTGAGATATGTCAGTCTGGACCAAAGTGGTGGACCGTCAGGCCAACATTGCCATCCGTAGAGCCACATCGCTTGCACGGCTAAAAATGGAAATTTTTGACCAACTTAATACCGATCTGTAGATATATTACTGTATTTTCATCTAATTGGTCTAAAATGTTGTAACATCTGTTTCTTATGTTTTGGTTTAGTTCCCAGGTGTTTCAAAGGGGAACTCGGGGAACCAATTTCACACATAAATGTCACTGGTCATGAGTTTTCAGCCTCTGGACACATTTGCATGTCTTTTGTGTCTCTGGAGGAGTTATGTCAACCATGATGGTCATCAAGACAGTAGGATTTTAAAAGAGAGCCTGCATTACACACGGAATTTTGAAAGACATGGGCATTTACTGGAGACAGGATGGAAACATATTTATTGCATTCTGGGAAATGTAGGATTCAGTGTTTGTGGAGCCCTGACCCATACTAGGGACTAAAAGTCAGGATATCTTGGCCTCTGTTTCGTTCTTGACCATTCTTTGTTATTGTGTTTAGGAAAAAAATAACAATCACATGGTTACACTTAGGTTAGTCATGTTTTTACTTTCTTTTCTGTAAACACTGGTGAAGGCCAAAACGGTGTGCAACCTCTTTCTACATATCAGACAGTATCAGTGTATTAAAGTATTACTTTTCTGTGAGATGAGGCTTAGGATATAAAATATTTTAAATACAAAATATTGAAATGTGAAAGGGTTTATAATTCAAGTTTTATTCATTTGTCTAATATATTATTAAATATATAATATATATTATAATATATTATTAAATTCAGAAGTTTACTACTCTGTACACATTTTTACCAAAAAGTTGAATTCTCTGCTCACATTAACAGTTAAATGCTTTAAACTAAGTTTTTAAATTTTTTTTACCAACACCGAGGTTATAAATTAGAAAACCGTTGGCCTTTAGCGCCAAATCTTATGATGCCACTGCTGAGGTGTTGTTATACATTAAGTACAGAGCTGCTAACTGACTGTCTGATCTCCTGACTCATTATATCTCTTCACAATGACTTCATTCAGAAAAGGAGATAAGAGATGTTTTATTGGTCTCAGATCTACAGTATGTTGTTATAATCTCCTTACTAACATACAGGCTGTTAGTCTGAAGAGCACACGTGACACTTGTGCTTCTCGTGTCCTAATATCACCTTCCAGCCTGGACAGAAAATAATCAGGAGCACCAGTAGACTATTAACACCTACAGTAGATAGAAACAAGTCATTCACATGCGCTTCCTTATGAGAAAGATGAGCACACTCCTACAATGCTTTGCTGGGAAACCCAACACTGGCCTACTATATATAGCAGGGCTTTTCACACTGTGCATGAGTGCTCGTGTCAAGTCACATGATTCAAGATATATGGGGGGGATACACACACACAGACACACATGCTCTGTCTTCACATACAGAAGCACACACACAGTCAGGGCTGAGGCGGTGGGGGGAATGTTTTATTGAGTTGACTCTGACGCGTTGCTTCCCATGACCTGGCTCTGTCTCCCCGAGTGTCTCGCCCCCTGTCTCAGTATAAACCACATGCTAATCAGCTTTCTGTGCTCTCTGTTTGATCTCTGATGGGCTGTTTTGTGACGCATCCCGCTGAATAGATAATCATTGTGTAAGTGACCGGCATCAACAACTTCTCTGTGTCTTCCCCTATCAGCAACCCCCCCATAAGGAATGCATGCTGTAACCATGTGAACAGACCCGACTGTGTTAGATGCAAAAAACCAAGATCAAATCAGTGTTTTAGTTGCGTTCATTTTTGCTTTTTCCACACCAAGAAAATACATTTTAGGCAAATACACAATACAAATAGGAAAGATGAAACAAACAATAAGTCAAAGTGTTGGCAGAAGCGGAGTTTTAGCAGGGAATTAGTGACCAAGTACAGGGAATATGTGATAGTTAAAAGTTAGGTAGTAACTACACCTCAAAACACTCCAACCTTAAAAATGAAGTACAGTTAATCTCTCATGGCAACACATGTTCTTACAAGAACGATCTGCTGTTTTTCTACAGTTTCCTGCATCTGACGTCCCTTTAGAGCTACAGTGCAGTATGTGAATATTTGTCCAGGGACACCTTTTTCATTCTTTTACAATAGGTCTGCACTCTTGGACACCAGGATCGAAATGAAACAATAAGGTTAAAGTGCTGACTCAAAGCTGTAGGAGTGTGTGAAGGTGTTCAAATGCTTGTTGGCTGAACACCACGGAGCGCTTTTTATACACAGGCCCTCAGTTTTTAAGATAATGCAGTCATCCTAAACATAGCAGATTATAAGGTCCAAAAAGTGTCATTTTCTTGCCTAGCCAAGTCTGTCACCTGACCACGCGCTGTCTGACCTCAGTCCAACTGATCTGAACTTAACTGATGTTTCACTAACTGAAAGCACAAAGGTCCCAAAACAAGCAAGTTGCGAAGCTGTTAAGTGTTGATGTCACTGGGTCGTAGGATTTGCAGCCCAAAATTACATTTGATGTTTAACGTAAAATATCATCACAAGGTGCACTTACTTGATTTCCACAGCTTGCAGCCACGTACTGTGGTATCAGTTCTCAAGAAGATGGTTTACTTGTTATCATGTGACCTTATCAGATATGGATTTTCAGTCACATGACAACAGATGTGAGATGTGGCTGAAAAACAATCTAAGTGGACCTTGTGACCTTTTTTTTGTTAAACTGCTATTTATTGAGGCCAATTAAATAAAATTACTATTATTAAAGTTTATCTGTCAAATTACTTTTGGTCCACTAAAATCAGAGCGCTTAGTATATCAAGACTGAGAATCTACAGCCATGCTTTGAGCTAAATGCTAAGATTGCTAACATGGTCACAATGCCAGTGCTGATGCAAGCAAAAATGTTACTGAAGCCGGTGGGAATGTCATTAGGTGCTTTGTCAAAAAACAAAATATTGGACCAGATGGTGGCTCTAGAGCAATAGTCAAGGGATCACCAAAGTGTAACATGAACAAGTAGTTTAGATATTTGGGTCCAAAGAATAAATATAATAGATAATAAAAAGATCTACAATTCCTCAGTTCCTGTGGATGTAAACACTGTCAGTGTTAAGATATGAGTCAGATATTCTCTGTCCAGATACTGCACTGTGGGTCCATTCTGTGATCCCCCACAGTCTTGGCAAATCATGGTTGTAGTTGTGACGTCATTCTATCCTGTTCACTCATTCACATATAAAAAGGCACTCCTTATGTAGAAAGTAGACTATTAAAGGTGTGGCTCAAGGGTCTGGAGACACATATGTAAACAGTGAGCTCAGGTGATGCAGCTGCTTTTAAAAGTCACTATAGATACAGTCTGTTTATCATTTACCACAAATTCAATCGTTTTATTTTATCCCCCCAAACCCCCCGGCACCATTGTGACTATAGATGATACGCTGAATGAAGAGGTTGTCAATGCAGATGAAAGGCAGTGGTGTTAAAACAGTACAGTGACAAAGTTACATGGACTACATTTAAAACAGTTTAAACCTTTTGAAGAGTACAAAGGGACCCGAGTATAATTTTTATCAAATAAATCTTTCACTTCCCAATAACCTCTGCTTATGACATGTGAATAATAAAACTTCATTAACACCGATTTAACAGGTGAACCACAGTGGGGTTTTTTACACCTGTAGTCAATAGTCTGTGCGTCTGTGTCTCTCTGGACATCTCTCTCTGCGTCTGCCTGTCAATCACAGAAAGTATGTGAGCGCATTTGAACTCAGCAACATCAAAGCCGCTCCGTTTTATCATTCAGGTTGACTTCAGTTCAAAAGCTTTCAAGTCTTTCTCTCACTCCACCTCCCTCCCAGATGTTTTTTCTGCCTATGGGTCGGCCCTTGAATGGAAGCCTGACGAAGTGTATCTCAGTTCACTGCTCGGTTTCAAGTAAGGATCCTTTTCTTCATATGTGTGTGGCCTCAGCCTGGACCAACAGTGTCTAGCTGAGCCATTATTGTCTGCACGCGGTGCAGCAGGCTCTGCCTCTTTGGGGTCAAGTATAGTCTTGCAGCAGGCTGGACACACCATCAGCCTTAATGGATTAAGGGTGTGCTTCTTTTCTGTAGGTGAACAGGTTTAGCAGGTAAAGGAGGTTTGGAGTAGGCAGATGGTGTGCTGCGGGGATCGTCAGTGAAGGCCTTCCTGAGCTGCGCCACGCGACCTCCATGTTCGGAAACAGTCCCTGGGAAGGGGAGAAAGGCATGTGAATTCACAAAATCTGAGTAATATCACGTCTGCAGGTTTGATTCAGGATCAGTGTTCCCTCTGAGCTGAACGTCTGAAGTCTAATAATTGACTTTATTCAGTATTAATGCCCCTTCAGTTGGCAGCTCACCATAAAGCATCTATATTCTATATAACGTTGCTCTTTTCACTAGCAAAGACAAACAGACCCCCTTTTAAAGCTTTTTGTGACAACACATTGTCCGGATTAGGCCTATACAATGGGATTTTAAATGGTTCACTTATCTTAAAAACCAATGAAGGACATTCAATCTTTCAGGTTATCTGAAAAACTAAACTGAAAATAGAGACCTTGTTGTCATTGGACAACGACGATAAACAGATAGATGACAACAAATCACACACAATGCAAGCAGTGCTGGACACTAACTTGGACCTGCCACTGCATTTATTTCACAGCTATAGTAGTTACTTACTAAGGAGACAAAGATTTACATAATAATGCATTAGTGATAATAATCCAATAATAAAATAGCAATATAACACTATGAAAAAGGCTATTCTTTTTAAATAATAAATTTACCATTGTAGTATTTATTATTACTTATTTGTATAGGAGATATACAGTAGATGTACATTCATGTACTCTTATTGTTTATTTTGGTGTTAAATTCTTTATTCTTTGTTTTTGTTTTTCAAGACTTTCTCTTGTAATGCCGAATATTTACAATGTGGTAGTATTTCTACCTTTAGTAGTTAGAGTCAATAAATGAGGATCATAGACATTTATCATCAGCTCTTGTTTTGTCACCTCTGTCCTGTGGGCCGGCCCTCTCTGTGTCTGACAGCTGGGCTTTGAGTGGCGGCTGGTTGCCATTGCTACTAAGATGGGGCCTGTGGAGAGTCCAGTCGCCGTGGTTGTCCGAGCTGCTGCCTGACTCACTGTCGCTGTCCTTCGGGTCGTCATCCGCGCTGCCGGAGTCCATGTCCTCCTCAGATAACTGTCTGTTTGGTGAAGCTGGGCCATCCTGTGGGTGAGGGGGACACAATTTGATGGTCAGACTCTGATACGCTGTCCGTCTCACCCTCCCAACTTCAAACCCACACACAAAACACATGAACTCACGCCAACATCTGCGAAGGACAGCTGGACGTCTTCTTTAAAGCCAAGCTGCTGGGCCTCTCTTCCTGGCAGCAAGTCCGCTGTCTGGATGCCATTCATATCATCACTGTGGACTCTGGAAGACAAAGACGTCCATTTTTAGTCCCCCAGAAAGCCGCCCCAACCTTTGAATCAATTCTCCGGCTAGTCATACGGCAGACAACTTCTATAATCCAATTGGGAGGAGACGGCCAGCTGACTGAAACTCTTTAGTTCACTGTTCATCTTATCAAAGACAATCAGAGTTATGTAATTTGTTGAAGGGACTAGAGCCTTTATTAAGGTGGGAGAAACCAGTGAGGATGTTCTTATGTGTTCAGAAACATGTGGCACTGGTGGATGAAAAAGGCTGTCAGTCCATTTCTCAAAAAATAAAAAACAAGGCTCTTGTGAAAAATAAATAACAAAAACCTTATTATCCACTGAGTGCAAGAAATTAGTAATTTGAATGTGTTGGGTTCTGCCTGGACATGGTGGAGCAGATGTATTTTATTTAATTAATTAAAACATCAACTACAGTTTGTTCTCTTCAACATGCTGCTGCAAAACAAAGTGGCCGTGTGTTACTTGACTTCTAAAGTAACAAAACAGTGCAGTCTGCTTCTGCACTTCCTTTTTCTATTTATGGCAAAAAGAAACAATCAGTCAATCAGTGATAGCTGATAAAATTAGTTCTTTGTGTGTCTACCTGTTGTTCATGAGACTCTGCAGGAGCTTGGAGGACCTGAACTCGTCCACGTCTCCGATTACACTGACGCTCACATCGCCGTCCCTACCGAGCAGCCACCTCACATGTTTATTGAAGGCTGGGGAGGATAAAGAGAAAAAACAAAAAATGGGTAAGCTTACTGGAGATATATTTTGTGCCAGGTACTATTTCTCAGTAAGATTCTTATAAAAACATAATCGCTAAATTGTTATTCTGGCTTTTCTCCAGAAGGTGGTGCTGTCCTATTAAGTATGCAGCAATGGGAACCTCACAACACCAACAGCATGGAATATGTCCTCTCATACTCTTCCCATATTCCCCATCTGTGCTCTCTCTTTTATTCTTTATTCTGTATTCTCTGTAGTCTCCTTCGCTGTCTTTTCTGCCTTCCCATTGGAGCAAATTAATTGTGTTTCATTGCAAAGTTTTCTTCATGGCGAAATACTGATAAATTAAATGGCATCATTACAAAAGGAAAGGAAAATAGTAAATAACAGTGACCTCATCCCTATAAAGTTTGAATTGAGAGCAGCCAACATCTCGCTGTGCCAACGTTTAGTTTTGTTACACACTGCATCGACTCAACTGAGGAGCAAAACCCTTTCATACTCTCTTAATTTTAGAATTAATAATACCAATGACAATATTTATAATGAATATTATAATAATACATGCTGTAATAATGTAATGCATTTATATTTTGTTCTTTGCATCCTGGAAAACAGGGTATTTTTAGGTGTTACTTCATCATGACACGGTAAGGTGTTTTCCATGACAGTACCAGACAAAGGTGAAACACCTGCCATGACATCACTAGCTGGGGTGTGGCTTGAAAATTCAAACCCTCAGAGATGCACGGGTTTGGAACTCAATGCAGATTTACCCTTCAAAAGACACCGTAGGCTGAACGAACAGACACTGTAGGAGTCGATAGAAACAATCACCTCCAAACAGTGAACTGACTATTCTGATTTTTTAGAAACCAGCTCACAAAGGCGGCTCTGTTTCTGTTCATATTTCACCCAGTACATAAGTCTGCATTGTGTAGACGTCTCAGTCTGATTTCACCTGACCAAAGAACATCTCTGACATGAGTCTGTCTGTGCAACACACCTTTATGTTCACACGGTCCCCTGAGTGACAACTGTGATTACAAGACATTGAGGCCAGAACTGTTGTTTGTGTCTTTATTGCTCCCACACCTGCAAATTAACCAGAAAAGCAGCACACAATCGGAATCTTTATTCCCAGGTGAGGTAGAAGGTGTGTTTATGTGACATTTATAGGCATGCATGTACACGTAATTATTGCCTTTCCCGGCCACAGCGCAGCGAACAGGGAATGAAAGATTCCTAACTGGAATGTATGTTGTGTAAGGCAAACACGCAGAAAACACACACTCGGTTCCCTCTCAGGTGACATGGCAGAGATTGGGTAAACAAAGACGGTAACTTAATAAGTGGTTTAAAGTGTGGTGACGCCCCATACCACAGGGCTTACTCAATCTTATTCAGCTTTCAGCCCGTACAGCGATTCGAGTGGCGGTGATAGAGGCTATCTGTCACACACTCTCATTGTGCAGCAGAACCAGTGGAGGTGACAGGGTCTGAGTGAGTCAGATAAACACATTAAATGGAGGAAGGGTGGGTGAAAGGAGCAGACGGTCACATGGGTTAGTAACAGAGCAATGAAAAGATTTCTTTGGGTATAATTCAAACACAATAACCTGAGAGGGTGTTACTGCACAGCTTGTTTATTGTGTGCACTCAGAGTTTAGAAGTTTAATTGGTCAACATTAAAGGGCCTATATGTTTTTTTTTTTAATGAAATTGATCATTGGGAAATGTTTGTAACTTCACATTAGAATGAACCACACTCCTGCTTTCTTGATCCCTTGGAAGAGCCACTATGCTGCTTACTATATGAAGAAATCTGGTCGGATTTTCTGCAAAATCCATTGATTTGCGCAGGCTGCGACGTTCATGCTTGCTCAAGAGCCTCTTGCTTACTGATTCTGAACTGTACACACAGAGGCAACAAAATGAAGTCCACTAACACCAAAAAACAACCGCCTCCCAGCACAACACAAACTCCACATAAGGATAAAAAATAACAAAAAGGTTTTATGTGCTGCAGCTCGTCAGGCTAAACAAGAATCAGATCAACGTCAGGCAAAAACACGGTCTACATTGGAAAGGCGTTTGAGTCAGGAGGGAGCTCCGCTTTGTTTTGGACGTAAAAACTGACCCAGAGCTGGTTTTCTTCCTAATGGACAGGTAAACTGAAGCCTAGCGCAGCCAGCATATCGCTACGCTGTTCAGACTACAGGACTTGCTGTCTTGTAACGGGAGTCTTGAAGTCGTTGTGGTGTTCACACTGAGTGAACGATCGGCGACGGGAAGTCATACACTACATGTGCTGACCACCATGTGAAATGTGGCACAGGAAATGATGCAAAACCATGCGCAAAACAGGAGTTGTTTATTATTATACAGATAACATTATAAACACAAAGAATATGGGTAAAAGAATGGATTAGCACACACAGTCAGCAGACTGTCTGTGAGTAAAAAATGTTTTGTAATGAAAAAGTAGCTACGTCATAGTTCACACATAACGACTGTCGAATACCGATCTCTCACTGATTTGCCCCCAATCACAGGCCCCATCCACACTACTCCGTTCTAGTTTACAAACGGAGAATTAAAATGAATACGATCTCCATCCACACCAGCGTTTTAGCTGCGTGTCAGAGTTGATCTCCGTCTACATTAAAATGACTGAAAACGCACATATATTGGCACATCTATTCAGGTGCACTGGGCATGCGCGTGTAAACATGAAGCAGATGGTCTATTCCGCAGTTACAGAATATTTGGCGAAAGAATAAAGAAATGCAGACGAAGAATCAAACTAGATTTTTTTTGCATGCACCAATAACGAGCTGGGACTGTTACTGAATATAGCACGGAAAACAGACTGGGAGTCATTGCAAAGTAAACGGCGACATGCACGGTAGTCTACAAGTGTAGGCAGATAGGCCTACGGGTTATTTGCATGGTACAGAATATTTTAAGAAAAATACCAACTCAAAAACTCTGTCAGTAGCATTGTGTTTCTGCTTTGCATGGCTATTAAGCCCCAATAAGAGAGCCAAGCATGAGATTCTGCGTCATTGTTTCTAAAGTCCTCGAAATGCAAAACAAGGTCAGCAGCGTTTCCAAACTTCTTCGTTTTAGGTCTTCGTTTTTGCCGTTTTAGTCTGGATGGGTGGTGCAAATGTAGCAAAAGGTCTCAAAAGGTTTTAATTCAAATACGCAGTAGTGTGGATGGGGCCACAGCCAGGAGACTTGCCAATCAGGCAAGTGTGAACTAGGATTGACACGGCTACAAAGCATGTGAAATATATTGTGCTTTTGTACTTTAGTTGGCTCAAGTTAGAAATAATTAGCTTCTTGCTAATGCCGACCAGTTGCAAATGTTCTTGTTGCAAAAAACTATAGTTGCATGGCTTGCCATTAACTTCACCAGCTAACGTGATCCATATTACTGTCCTGTGCACCATTATTTAGCAAATGGCATTGATTGATGACAGCAAGTGGCATTAATCATCATCTCAACAAGAAAGCAAAGGAGTACATTTCCCAACTATTGCTTTAAAGGAGACTTTAAGCGTAATCTTTAAAATGTGCATGTTGAAGAAATATCTGATTCAAGGTACAGATACTTGTAAATGCACTGTGGTCTGTAATTTTGTGAGGAATGTCCCCATGTTAGAGAAGCTAGCAGCTTTAACCTTGTGTCAGTGTAATGTTATTGTTAACTTGAAGGCCACATTTCCCAGAAACCTTGTTCCTTCCTGCTACAAAACCGTGTTGCTACTTTAGTCAGGGTTTCCCTCTTCTCTTGCTTCACTGAAAATCATACTTGTACTGTCTGTCATGGAATGAGACGTGTGTGTTCTCTATGTACCGGTATTTTCCACCAGTGTAACCAGAAAAGTCAGTGTGGCACTCTACCTTTCTTTGGCCGAGTGTTGTTGTCGTCTCTTCCTTCCCTCTCCTCCCTTTCCTGCCGCTCTCTCCAGCGGCGTACCTGCTCCTCTCTCATCTTCAAGAAGAGGATCCTCTTCTGCTCCTCACTGAGGGCCTCCAGCACCTCAGGATCCACCCACATCTCCTCAAGGATTTTTGCCAGCATCCTGTCTCTTCTCCCAGGGTGATAGAGACGGCCGTCAGCCCCTCTGTCTCTCCGTCCAGTGGGTCGTGTTTCAGTGGTGGGGTATGATCGCTCCTTTTTCCTGCTCCAGAGTCAGGTTCCCTTTTCTTTGAAGGATGTGGGATCAGGTGCAGTCTAACTGCTGGTCGTCACTGTAGTGTCCTCTGTCTAGTGTTCTTCCCCGGTGCAGCAGGAGGTGAAGGCACAGTGTGTGTGCCTCAACTCTGAGCTCTGAAGGTTGCTGTTGTGTTTTTTAGAGAGAGAGAGAGAGAGAGAGAGAGAGAGAGAGAGAGATTATATCTACTTTATTGTTTTGTTCCCCTCCATTCAATCCTGTTCTGGCTGGCAGAACACAATAGGCCCTAAGCAAATAAGCCACAATGCCAAATGTAGTGTGTGTGTGTGTGTGTGTTGCATACAGTAGGCAGCGAGAATGCCGCTGTGCTTTCAAACATTGAAAGGCAAACAGAGGCACGTTCAGTATGTCAACACACACACACACACACACACAAACACACACACACACATAGGGCGTTAATAACTGCTATCTGGGGGTAACAGACACAGATAGCAACATACACCTATAGTTCACTTGAATTTCTGCATTACCAGTATCTCTCTCTCTCTCTGTCTCACGCACAGACACACACACAACAGGACACACACCACTTTGACTTGTTTTAGCACCTTATCAACACACGTGACATGTTATAACTTAGTCAGTAAGTCACAAAACAACCTTGACCTTAAACTGTCAGTAAACACACAGAATAAAGCATTCCCCGCCCTCCACACACATTTGAAAGATGTGAAACAGTGAGTCGCTGAGCGAGAGCCAATAGGGTTTGTGTCTGTAACAACAGTTTAAATGTGTACTTTAGGGTGGTCTAATATTAAAGTAAAGCAGTAGACACTGATAAAAGTTAAATGTCAGTGTTTCGGGTGAGGCAGATGTCAGACCATAGAATAAAGCTAAACCTCACACTAGACCTGCAGTCTATGGTTTCAGCCTAAACTGAGCAGTAAAACCATCATATTCAGCCCCTAACAGCTGATGCAGAACTGAATGCAAAGTTGTGAAAAATGTAAAAATGTATATATATATTTAAAGAAATCATTTTGACATTTTGGGAAATGCGGGAATGCAATTGCTTAATTGACATGAGTTAGAGGAGAAGATTGATGAAAGTCTGACGTCTGCATGATAAATATGAAGATACACCAGGGAGACAGTTAGCTTGGCTTTGCAGAAAGACTGCAAAACAGCTAGCATGGCTCTGTCCTCTACCAGGATGACAAAAACTCACTGAGTAACAGGTTAGATCTTGTGAGTTAAATCCATAAAGCAACCAAAGTGTATAAATGACTGGTAATGGTTTTACTGGGGATTGTGAACCTTGTCGCCCGTTTCTAGTCTTTATGCGAAGCTAAACTAACCATCTCCTAGCTTCCTTTTTATCATACAGCAATGAGAGTACTGTTGATCTTCTCCTCTAACTCTTGGCAATAAGGCGAAGAAGCGTATTTCCCTAAATGTCAAACTATTACTTTAAGACAGGCAAACACCACTGAAGGGGCATCTTTGCTTTAAATAAATATTATAAAGATGCTTACAATGAATTTTATTGTGGTATTAAAAATGCAGCAGCTGATAAATCTCTGAACCAGGCACCAGGCTCTCAATTCACTGTTTGCAATCTTCGTATTTAAGTGGTAAAACATTAGCCAGACTCTTAGCTTATAGTTTTTCCAAGTGAGGTTTTTGTGATCCATGTTCTTGTTCACTTCTATTGTCTAAAGATGGAAGGGGATGTTTTCTTCATTCATTGTTTCACAATGTAGGAGTTGTGAAGACTCTGTGATAAAGAGCAATGCAAATACAGTGGACCTAATTTGAAGATTTACATCCAAACAGCCCACTCAGTGGCAAATTGCTCAATTACTCTATAAAAGAATCACACCTCTGAGCAGTATACCTGCATGACAGCTTCTGTAATTAACTGTGCACATTTGAACCCTGGAATTGCAGCACAAAAGAATGACTTAAATCAAGATATAAACATGCCTCGGAAAATGGAAATCACACAAGAGCAAAATGAGAATACAGCGGATCAACATCCATGCACTCTGTTATTCTAATATAAAGGCATCCAGGTCTGGCTCTGTGCCAACATGCAAATAGGTCCGGGATTTGCTGCTGCCTCCGCTCACATGCAGGGAAAAGAAAGAAAGGCAGGGAGAGGAGAGAAAGTTATGTGCCTGGCATACTGAGAGAAAAGTTTGAAAAGTCTCCCAGTCTGACAAAACACTGGCCATTTCACAGCAACAGAGGAGAGTGTGAGAGATAAATGAACTTAGACGGGCCGTAGAATGGCAATCACAACAAAGACAGACGGGGAAAGAAAGAAAGAAGAGCACAGAGGAGGGAAAGAGGACTTACTCAGTGTTTGCCAGCCGGTAGCATCCCTCAGCACTGGTCTGAGATTCAGAGCCTCTGTGAGTGTGGTATGATGAGTGAATGAGATGTGAGAGTGTGTAAGAGAGTCCCTTTGTGTGTGTTTGTGTGGGATCGTCAGCAGCAGTGGTATGCAGGCTCAGCCCCGTTCTGCTGCATTTGTACTGGATAGGAGTGGGACGGACTGACATCACTTATCTTTTTCTCACCTCCTTCCCCCTTCCTTCTCTCTGCTTCACTTTCTTCTCTTCTCTCATTGACATTCCTACAATGCACAAAAAAATAACACGACAGCCATAGGTTAAATATTATCATAGGTAAAAATGTTTCCCTGTTTATCCATTGCTATAAATATCTTCATAGCTTAATGTTTCTAACTTGCTGCCTTGTGTCATTTAACTGCGGACAATGTGAACTTTATTGATTCTGTAAACCTTCCCATATGTAGCAGCAAAGGAAATAGGAGTGTTTCTCTGTCTCTTTCTGAATTGACTGTTTTAATTCTGTCTGACTGACAACCTCTGCGTAGCCTAGCTGCGCACCCCCCCACCCCTTATTTCTTTTTCTTCCTCCAAGGAAGTCCTGCTGACTTTGTGTGAAACCATTAAACACAGCACCACATGTGCAGGAAGGAATCTGGATATTTTTTCCACAGGTTTTTTTCCGTCAACAGGTTGTTGACACACTTACCATGCCAGCAGTCATTGTGTTGTGTTCACTCCGCCCCACGGTGCCAAATTATACGAGTCCAGTTGGGTGGAGTAAATGTCAGACACATGCCTCTGAGTAATTGTGGCTAAAAACATCAATGTGTATTACATTCATATGTCAATGACAAACCTGTTTCATTGACCTGTCTGGGTGGGTGTGACCTAGTGTGTGAGTAATAATAATATAAAATTACCTATCGTTACCTCTTTTGCCCTGACTAAAAGACTCTTCAGGCTTGTTTCTTTATGTGTACCAAGTTAGTGTTTTTTTGGAAACTTCCAAGTAAACTATTTGAAAACCATGGGTCACTGAAAAAGAATAGCCAAGTTATTAAGTCAGAAAACTGGGTCAATAAAGTCAGTTAAGCAGTAAAGTAAGCAAACAGTAGCTAACATGAGCCAATGAAATCTAGTCCTAGCTGTAGGACTGTAGCGGGCCCTGACCGTATTTAATTGGCCAAGCTTGCAATTCATCGCTTTTGAATCTAACTCTTCATGTGTAAGAGTAAATATGTATTCTTTCTTCTTTCAAAATCTACACAGTCACACATTCTCACTATAAAATGGTACGAAAGATTGAGTCATAACTTGTAGTGCTAGATATTTAGACAAGCTTTATATTACATATCTGCTACGAAGGTCCATTTTGAACTGTGTAAGAGTGAGTATAATTATAGTACATTGTCTAAAACTGCTCTAATTACGTATATAATAACTAACAAATGCATTATTAAGAAAAGATTAAAAATCATTAAAACGCTGAACAGACTTTTGGTTTCAGTTGGAGTAAAAACAACAAGATGATACAAGTTCAGAATTACCCCAAATGTCCATTACACTTGGAATTACGCCAAATGAAACCAAAGCTGATCAGCCAATACATTTGAGTTTCCAAATGAACCAGTGTTTCAGTGATACCCGACACCCACATGTTTGTCTCGTGGTCTGTCACTGGTGTCAGGGCAGAAAGCTCAAGGTCTACACACAGAGACACACGAATACGCACAGATTTGTTCTGCTGTTTTTGTGAGGACTATTATTTTTGTTTTTGGAGTTAATTTTGATTCCTTTAGTCAATCATAAGATTAACTCTAAAGTTGGCCAACAATCAACCCAATGGTGTAACAACATCCCTCAGTCTTAAATTGGTCAAAGGACATTTTTCACTTACTCTTTTCCTTTTCTCAATATTGGCCTGAAGACGGGCGGTTCTCATAAAGATAAAAATAAGAGCATGCATACATAAGCAAACACAATCTCCTTTCTTCCTCTTACCCTGTGTGATCAAGGCCAGTGGGAAACAAAGCAGTGATCTACATATGTGTGAAATCAATTAATCATATACCAGCAGGAGACTTTCTTGGTCAGTTTAAGAAGAGCTATCTGTATATTTAGGTGCATACACATGTTGTAATTTTAATTATATACATGGTCAATGAGGTGAATGTGAACATGTGTTTTGTCTAATCAGATCTCCGGCCTCACCTTTTGAAATCCCCTGGTGCTATTAACAGGAATTATTAAGTGCCAGGAAATATTTTTCTACAGAATATCTTATCTTTCGAGTTTCACGACATGGCACACCTACAGTCACCAATAGATTGTGGCTTTATCTGAATTCACGTGGAGAGAACGAGACAATGTGGTAACATTCAAATGGTATTATGCATGAACAGTACCCTCTGCTGGAAGAAGGGAAAATATCAAGTCAATAAGGATCCCAATGTTTTAAGGCAGACAAGAAGATGTTTGTAGTCATATTCAAAAATATGTAATTTCTTTTAGGGTTAATTGATTCCTAACATGTAAACCGACAACTTTGAAATCACGTAACAACTATGTCTTGTAGTGTGACTAAAATAATAGTAATCTAAATAAAAACTATTATATATATATATATATATAGCACAATTAGCTCTGTAATTCCCAATACCAATACCAGTAATATTTACCTCATTTTACATGGGCTGGTTATTGTTAAACTGCATATGAAACGACATTTTATGTTGTTTTTAGAGCAGTAAAGAGACAACACAAACACATTTAGTTTGAAAGGCCACTGAAATTAAACTGTGTAGAGTTTCAATTGTCATGGAAGTTGAGTTGTTTTTTCATTTTCGGGTGAGCTATTCCTTTAAATGCTTCCATATTTTACTACTTTTGTTACGTCAATGTTTGAGCCCTCCTCAGATCCATGAGAGCTAATAAACAAAGCTGGATTACCAACATACCAGGCAAAGCAGGTTCACTCTGTGACAATTAGCTTGTGGTAATTTGATCAAGTGATTAATACAAATTAAATTGGCTCCTTCATTTTTGCCTAATATTGCAGTTTTGTTGTGGGGCAAAAATAAATAAATAAACAAACAAACTACAATTTAAAATTAAAATATATGACAAAGGATCTGTGCAGGCACTAACACTTTCTCTTTTTTCTTAGTATACAGTTTTTCTTAGTTACTTTGGTGCATTTCTCAGATCAGAATTGAAATTCTCAAAACTAATTGTTCAACCTCCACATCATCTCATCACTTGTGCACATCATAAAAGCGCTTTCTCATTGTTTTGAAAAAAAAATGCAAATGACTTGACACTGATGCAAATGATTATGTACAATTGTCTGCTGTTTCCTACATTATCAATTGCTTATGTCATGCTGATCACAATGAATTATACCGGTTCTCTGTTGAATAATCTTACCCCCCAAAAAATCTAGGCACAATTTCATTGCATTAGTCACTACATGCAAAATGGTTGAACACGCTATTAAAAATAAAAGTTAAAATAAAAAAAATAAATCCTCTTCAGCAAAATTGTTATGAAGAGAATGAGGGGAATCCAATCACACGTTTCCCGACGGCTATTTCAAAGGTTCTGAAAGCCGTCAGGAAATGTGTAATGTTACATGGATTCCCCTGAATGAGAAGGAATTTCCTCTGCCTGGGAATGATGGGGAAATGAAAAGTCCATAGGTTGGTGGATGTGGACCAAGAACGAGTCCAGCATGTGCTTTACAGTAATGTGAGCATGTGAAACAGTCTTTTCATAAGAACTTTGTTGAAGAGGATTATGAAAAATATAAAAAAGAAAAATTTAGTCTTCAGTGAGGATTGAACACACAACTTTAAGTCCTGTGCTCTACCAAGTGAGTTAACCAATGATACAACAACTTGCACTATAATTACCATTATGGTTATCTCGAAATCATGAGAAAATGATGAGTAAAAAAATATTTGATTAGGGCTTCTGAATATATATATGAATGTGCATGTCTATTAGAATTTTTTTGTAAATGTGTCCTGAATTGATGAAGATATCTGTTGTGATGTGGAAGAGAATCTGTGATACAACAGACCGGAACTTCAGCCAAAGGGGTGTATCCCATGCAACAGTCCTGTCTCTTTCTTTTCTGTATTACAAAGACATGCTCTGTCAACAAATTACAGTATGAACAGTAAAAGCATAGCTGTGATTCCTGTCCTCTCTCCTGCAATGTATAACTTTGTACTGGTGAAAGTGATATATGCCAAAAGAAAGTGCAGCCATGTGCATTTTCAATCATCAAATTCTTAGACTAAGTGTACATCAGAAAATACTTTCAGACTACACTGTTATATTGACAAGATGGCTAAACATTTTGACTTGCTTGTTCATAAACAAGACACAAGGACTTGTCGTTCTGATGGCACTGATAAGTTCAATGACATAAAGATTTGCTTTTTGGAGATAGACTAAGGATTTTGAGCAAGGGAGCAGGTAAACCACTGTGTTGTGCCGTTTGTACTACCTGTTTCGAGAAATGTACTTACTGTTTTGCAAATGTTAAGGATGATTCGAGAAATGTACCAAAGCAACTGAGAAAAACTGTAAGTAAATTGTGCAACACAGGGGGGTGCTCATCTTTGCCAGGGGACCCATATCAGGTACAGTCTAATTCCATTTTGCAATTAAGTCACCAGAAATACACAGTCAATGATATTGAACATGCATCCTAAGACAGAAACCAAGCAGAGGCATCCAATATGTCTCTGATCTCTGCTGAGACCAAATCTGCATAATCTATTTTGTTTCAGTGTCTCCGTATGCTGTTTTTAACTAATTGTACATCTAAATACAACTCAAAAATCTGAATTACAATATGTCTCAAGTGACACCAACAGCACTTGCTGAGTTTTCTCTTTTAACCACAAGATTGTACTTCCCATTATGCTCATGGAGGCCATTTTCAACAACATGATCCTGCAGATTTTTCATGGCAAAATTATTGATTTCCAGTATGTTCTCCCCTCAACCTCCCCATGTTTAATGCATGGACCCCACAGACATGGAGCCTGCTCAGTGAAGTGGATGTGCATTAGCATGGATTCACATGAGAGATGTTTGTTGTTAAACAGGCAGCAAAGAAATATTGCTTTAGTCCCCAAAGTAATGTAACTGGCAGAACAAGCTGTGCTGGAGCACGCACCCTTGGGTTGTCGATGTAACGTGCTACCATGAGAAAGCCATATGGCTTTTCCACATAGGCACGTGGAAGGGCAAAGAGGTGTGCTCTCCCTGCCTTATGGCTTTCCATGTAGGCACGTGGAAGGGTAGGGAGATCCCAGAACAGAGCTATACCACCAAACATAACTACAGCGTAGCAAATATCAGTTTCTTCGATGGAAGTTGTACTGACTGCACTATTCCTGCACTATAAAATCTGATGATAGGCTAGAAGGTGGTTCACATACTGTAATAGCATCGTTCAAACAGCATATGTTG
>NC_060168.1:8444749-8502992 GCF_021292245.1 Micropterus dolomieu | reverse complement strand
CACACACACACACACACAAAGAGCTGGGAGTCTTGCAGCAGAGGCTAAAGACACACAACATCAGTCTGTCTAGCACCTCCCCCTTGCTTTGATTACACTCACAATGTTATTATTTGAGCACACCAGCATCAGCATATTGATGAATCTTCCCCACTACCTGCTCTCATTTAATATGCTTACACGCGCACACACACACACAAACACACACACACACAATTCATGCCAGCACACCTTGTGATTGCACACACATTCACAGGTAAATGCATGGCATCATAGCACACATACATGCACCACAGCACATTAACACACTTATGTGCGCCATCACAGGAGACCACCCACCCCAACAAACCAAAATACAAGCTGTTAGCTTTTCTCTTCACCAGCTACCTCCCACGTCCCTCCCTTCCCTCGCTCCCTCCCTCCCTCCCATTGTCACATCAGGGATTTCCAGTGTTCCCAACACGTTGCCGCCATCATGGCCCTGCAGATGTCACTTAGCTGCAGACACACCTCTTCATTTCTCCATCCATCCCTTCGCCTCTCGTGGGACACGGAGGAGGGACAGAACGGGGAGCAGTGAGTGCATGTGGGTGTGTGGCTGTCTCTGTGTGTGTGTGTTTGTGTGTGTGGCTACAGAGGGGGAAGGGAGCTGGGCAGGTTAATGAATAAGTAATTAGGATTGACATTGCGTCTGCAGTGGGTTTCCCCAAACTATTTCTACCACTCTCTCTCCGGTCATCTGTGCATGTTCTGAACTCTCTTTGTCATCTTCAACCCTCTGCTCCCCCTTCCCCTCCCCTCCCTGTCTCTCTCCTCTCCTTGCAAAACCCCCCTCTACCTGTCTCGCTATGGGCCTCGCCTCTCTAACCTTCTCCTCCCCTTGTCTTCAAACACACACCAGGCTCTTTTGTTCTGTCCACATCCACACTCATCCACCTCTTCTTCTGTCTCCTTTTAATGTGCTATTGATCAGTGGAGATCACTGGATTGGAGGCTGAGGTTCTCAATACATGCAGACATAACATTAAAGCTTGGCACAGCTGTGCATTTTAAGGGCTGTGTTCAAGATCCCTAAAGAAAACACTGTAAAATTTTGGCAGCAGACAACACAGAGCCATATGTGTGATTGTATACTGTTGTTTATGACCTTGAGGTGCACCGGTAGGTCTACCTCAGAGCACAACTGTAAGACATATGGTTTGAGCTAGCTCTTGGCTTGACTGTGCTGGTTTCACATGTGGGAGATGAATGAGAGTGAAAGAGCAGGTTTAAAAGGAGTGAAAAATGGTTGGTGGGCATATAGCGATGTCCTCTATGCTTTGTCAAGGGCAAAGTGGACAGAGGCTAATTTATAGTATGTGCTGGCAGAAGTGCTCGTCCGTCATTATGGCCGAAACTTTTAGCATTTTGTGTTACAAATGTTCCTCTGCCATCCAACAGATCAAACATGGCGGCATCATCACAGGCTCAGAGCAGGCGTCATTTTGCTTTTTGACAGCACAATCACAGATATTTCAAACCATGTCTTGTTTATCACTCTCTCTCTCTCTCTCTCTCGCCTCTCTCTCTCTCTCTCTCTCTATGTGTATATAATGTTGTTATATATATATATATATATATTAATAACATATCTTTGTGGTATTTCTCTTTTGGATAGACTATAATTATAGTCCCACCACAAAGGAAGGCATATTGACAGTCTCCTCCAGAATGACAAGCACCTTTGGAAAAGAGGAGCTGACAAAGCAGAAAATACTGTAAATACCACAAGTAATGAGTGTCGGCTGTGGTTTGAGTAACTGTCGATGTAAATACGACACGATTTGACCACAAGAAATTTATGTTCTGTTTGTGAAAGTTATGTCTGTGATGTCTGACAGGGTGTACCCAACTTCTCCCCAGAGTGGAACTGACTTTGGCCCTGCACGAGGCTAAGTGGGTCTATATGAATGGATAGAGAACTTTGTTTTCTGAAATAACATCGCTTGAATATTGCTAATGCTGCTATCCTGGCTAGTAGCCTATCTTTTGTTCACTAACATCACAGGCTAACAAGAACAACAGGTCAAAGGTCAGGCCCACATTGCTGCAACAAAAACACATATGTAACACAAACAACTGAAAATGATTTTATGGGCACCCTATCACGCCAGGTAAATCTGCGTTCTACATCATTTGTTACTTACAATTCAAGCACTAACTAAGCTTTAGGTGTACGTCTCAAATGCTGCACTGATTTACTTTGAGTTTATCTCGTTTGTTTGGGCATAATTAGATTTTCAATGATTTGTTTCACTGAGTAACATATCTAACAATCTAAAAGCAGGATATTGACTGTTTCATGGGTCATGTTTTCCCTTGCAGACATCAAATTCCTATCTAAACCAAGCTACAGCATGACCAATGCTACATCCAGCATATGACAGCTGCAGGACTTTAGACCTTGGACAGTACTATTTGACTGCCTGTAAATCATCTGCACAAACTGTTTTTCTGGTCAATTCCCAAACTTTTCTCCTAGCAACACGTGTTCCCAAGGCTAGTATCTGGTGAAATAAATCAAGTCAAGTTGTAGGCCTATAACCAACCGTTCTGAGGACATCCTGAAACCCTCCCAAGGTCCTTCGGGCATCTCTGGACCTCAGTCTACTTGGCAACCTTTACTGAGGCTACTCTGCATCCAGATCTTGTGATAAAGTTAAAGCCTAGCCGATTTAACAATGTTTTAATTCTAGGTCTGGTCAGTTTTATCATCAGTGGTCAGAGAGGAGAAGGACTTCTGACAACTAATCTTCACTGCAGGCTACAGTGTCTGATTTCAACAGGCCCTCCAGACACGTCCCGTTCACACCGCGCAGTGACCACAGGAGAGTGATGGTGCTCCCGAGCAGCCCGAGGAGCGCAATTACACAATCTCAGCTGCCTCTCAAACACACACAGGCTCCACAGAGAGGAGGAGACGAGGAGGGCGCCTCCGTTCGTCCGTCCATTCATCAATCCGCTCAGTAATCGCTCTCTGCTGCCTGGACCTCCCGCGTGCCCCTACCAGCCTGCGCGGAGGCGCGAGACTACACCACGAGCCTCGGTCTGTCGGCGGCGGCCGCGAACAACAGTCGCACGCGCATACCGGCGAGAGGGGGGCAGCTGGGAAGGACGCTCAGCGTGGAGAGAAAAGAGAGCCCGTCTGTCAGTGTTATTCCCCGATGTGGACGTAGAGAGACACAGGGGTGTGAGGACCACCGCCGCAAACTCTCCTTTTCAGCCTCTGACTGAACGCATTTTACCGGTGAGTGAGGAAACCATACGTTGTCAAAATAGTATCTTTTTTAAGCTAGTAGGGCTGCGTTAGCGCTAAAATACATGTTTAACTGACAATTGTAACGTAGCCCGTGCTTAGAGACCATGTAGGCTATTTTATTTTATTAGCGAGACGAGCAAACGCTCTTCCCGTGGAGGCTGAGGGTTCGCGTCCTGTTTTTGTTGCTGTGACCAAACATATACAGACAGCAGCCTGCTCGTACCGGCAGGCTTTAGGACAGGCTGGACGATCTGCGCCGCGCGGGCCGTGGGATTTTATGGAGGTGTGTGTTTTTTTCTCTCCCTCTGTCCCCCGAGAAGAGGAAGAGAAAAGCGTTTCCTTTCCGCTTTAAGGGAGGACAAGTCGATCTTGAAACGCGACCAAGGTCTATTTTGGAGGAAAAGAAAGACACCGGCCTCAATTGAGCTTGAACCGTGTCTCCCAGCCATCCTGTTGTCATGGTTACTGGATCGGGGAGGCTGGGGGAACATGGCTGTCTCGCGCGGTGCTGTCTCTTTCTCTCTCTCTCTCTCTCTCTCTCTCTCTCTCTCACACACACACACACACACAGGGAGAGAGACACACACAAAAAGCCATGTCTGTGTTTGTTTATGTCTTTTTAAGTGTGTTGGGAGACAGTTTGTAGAAAGAACCGGGCACACAGGAACCTTATTATACAGTTGAAGGGGTATCCTGTTATCCTATGCACATTTGAAAGCAAAGGTTTTCTGCAATCTCCCATAGATATTATATGATGACCACAGATGAAGAAAAAAAGACCTTTAAGATCACTAAATGCCTAACATGGACTACTGCAGGCACAGTCCAAAAGCCTACACTGTACAAGAAAACTGAAGCCTAATGTAAGACAGAGCTTCTGGCCTAGATTTATCTTTTCCTGTACAGGATGTGGGTGGCTTCTTTAAAACAGGTGTTTGATAGCTCTTATTTTTCACCCCCCAAGCAAACTAATTATTATCTTAATTATAGACATTTACATATCTAGTCTAGATCCATTGTAATTCATTCCCCAATACAACTGTGGGCTCTCCCAGGCAAAAGTGCAGCTCTCTCCAATGTAATCATCTTAAACTGAAGGTGTCAGACATCTAGACACACAAGCTAACCCAGCTAACCCTGAACTATCTCTTCTCCTGATCCTCTCTCTTATTGCCCTTCTCTTTTTTAGGTTATTGACACAATGGTTGATGTTTAGAAAATATATGATTTGGATTGCAAACATGTGAGACCTATTAACCCACTCACAGTTTGATGTTATCTCAGTTTTACCTTTTTATATTCATATTTGCAACTTGTGTTTACATTTCATACGCTAGATTGATAAAACATGATTTAAAGTTGGCTAAATAAAGGCAAAATAAAAAGTGTTTAATACAGTCTAAAATAGCACTCCTAAGGGTTAACACTTCATTTATATTAACAAAAGGAACGGCATGTTGTGTAATAAAGAGTGAATTTGCATGACAAAATGGAAGTGCTGAGGGAAATAGCCCAAAACAAGATAAATCACCACATTACTGTGAGCATGTATTTAGACGTAAGCATTTAGAGTGACACAATGCGAGTGGATGGTTGACCTTGACAGCATAGAAGTGACATATTGGGGTGATTTGGGTGAGCTGGCTGAATGTTAACGCTCCAATAAGCTGGTGTGGCTAGTTGGAGGCTCCGTTGTCATGCTGGTGTGACTTGTAGGCAGGCAGGCTAGAAAAACACGCTGGACTACTTCCAACCCCACATCTTCCTGCTTTCCTGTCTCAGGCTATACAACCAGGAAATGATTTTTCTTCCTCTCTGTCTGCATCTGTGCTTGTTGTAACACAACAGCATTTTTTAAAGGTGACTCAATCTCTGCACTGTGTGTATGTGGTGCAGTGCTGCACCTAGCATATTATGAACAGGGTCAGTAGGTCATTTATAGTATAGACTGCAGTGTTTTTTCTGAGCATGTCTCTCTGATAGACAGAGGAAGAGGGGAAGGGGGGGCTTCCTTCTGTGTCCTTAGTATTCAGATCTGATTATCATCCATCAGTACTCAGCTGTTAGCTTCATAAATTCATTTTGATTACTAATTAGCTCTTTATGAAGAGTGTTTAGAGGGTTGCCCTGGTGGTCGTAGTGGGTTAAGGTGTCTATTACGACATCCTCGGTTAGGTTTGAAACCTTTTATTTTGTTGTGTTTCATTTCCCCCTTTTCTTTTGTGAAAGCTATAATAGTGCAAAAATAACAAAAGTATAACACTGAACTGGTATTGTATCTCTATGTGGACTTCATGACATAGTTTACATTTTAGAAGATGAGATTATCAACTCAATGTCAATGACTGCAGGGAAGCACCAACACTATGTCCTTCACATCACTTGTCAATACTGTGTTGAAGCCTTTCAGTAAGAAACCCTCAGGATGACATAAAGCGCAAACAAAAGAACTGCACAAATGTTATTCTATTTAAAATGAATTGTGGACAGCACTACAAACATAATGAGATCAGACGGGATAAAAGTGGTCAATTGGCTGCCTGTTCCGCCACTTAAACTAAAAAGGTGGTGCAGTGATGCCCAACGCGAATGTCTGCAGGCAGAGTAGTGCTTTCAAAAAGACTTGCTATGAAAAGAGAGATAGATAGATAGATAGATAGATGGATGGATGGATGGATGGATAGATAGATAGATAGATAGATAGATAGATAGATGGATGGATGGATGGATGGATGGATGGATGGATGGATGGATAGATAGATAGATAGATAGATAGATAGATAGATAGATAGATAGATAGATGGATGGATGGATGGATGGATGGATGGATAGATAGATAGATAGATAGATAGAGATTAAGGATGAAAGAGATTAAGGCTTTATTCAGAACACGAGTTTCTATAATACGATGTGGCTGTAATTTAATCACTTCATATTGCAACCCTGCAACATGCTTTTTCTTGCCTGTTGTGTAGCTCTGTTATTCGATAAACTCTCAGGGAATGCTGGGTAATCCTCTGCACCTCGCCATGTTACATTCAGTCACAGCCACTAACATCTGGCGCAACTTCACTTTAATAGAAAAGGTGTTAAGGGTCCTGCTAAAAAGCACAGAAGTATCCAGCTGATTTGAACATCTTTTCTGCCTTGGCTGCTCTTGATTATCGTCTGAATGAACACTCTATGCAATAACTTTGTGTTATGCGAAATGTTAGAGCTAAATCTGTCTCCTGTGGGTCCACCAACTTCATGGAAGTACTGAAGTAACCCTTTAACAGTCTGTCATAGCAAAGTTACTTGTTTTGTTCAAACCAAGTCAAATAGTATTTTCCATAAACATTCAAATGAGCATTGCAGAACACATGACACAATTTAAAGTTGAATCACATTGAACTTGAAGACACAATGCAGCAGCCGTGCTTCCTAGTCCAGGAAGACTTGCATGCTCTGGAGAAGTGTTTTCTCTTATTTTTGAAGCATCCCGTCTGATTACCTCAGTAGTGTTTCTTTGGCATCTTTCCACCTATAGAGACCAGTGATGCTTATTGCTGAGGACTCCCAGTGGGCTGTGGCTCTATGTCTCAGGGATCAATAAATGATACCATGATGCGTGTCTATGTGTGCGCATTGTGGTGTGTTTTTGTGTGTGTATCAGAGAGTGTGTGTTTGTCTGAGTGAGACAGGAAGACAGGCAGAGAGATGGAGAAAGAGATATAAAAGGCACCGGAGACAGAAAGAAGCTATTTAATGGCGACTTGGCCTTTTATCCAACGTCTTCCTCACTGGATTGGTGATTTATAAGCCTGGATGGGCATGTTTCAGATGTGTGTTTGTGTGTCACTCACATGATTGGCAGATGGTCCGATCACAATTAAAGGAAATTGATAAGGCTTAAGATCCCCAGTGTTCTGCTGACAGAAGTGAAATGCAGTAAGTCTCTCCTGATAGCCATTGTACACACAGAGACACAAAGACTGAGACACACACAGAGTCTGATAGCCCCACACACACACTTTCTCTATCATTGGCTGTGTTTTCTCAATCCATCTATGTGGGGTGTCGGAGCACATCTGCTCTCTCTCCTCAGTAGATTCATAGTGTTGCTCACTTCCACAGTTGTCTTTTTTCCTGCTGGCTAAGACCCATTTACCTCAATTACTGCAAAATGAAAGGCTGAGACAGAGAAACGACAGAGCGGCGTTAGACAGTGAGATAGCAGAAAACATAATGTAGAACAGATGAAGAGGAGAGAGTGAGAGAAAAACAGGACACTGGAGACAAGCTGACAGAGAGAGAGAGAGAGAATTCCCACTTTCCGTGTCTGGTTTCATAACTGTTCCCTGTTTCCATTTATGGAGATGTGTCACTGTTTTGTTCGTGTGTGCGTGTATTCGACTGTGTGTTAATATGTGCAAATGCATCTTTGTGCAATTGCGTAAAGGGATGCAAATTGTGCTTGTTTGCATATTGCCTAGTACATGTGTGAACATGAGCTCCAACAGGCTCCGATTGAAATCTTTTATTTTAAATATTCAGTGTCTGACTTTAGGATTATTTGAGCGCATGCTAATCAAGGGAAGCACATACTGATCCTGAAAGTGTTTAGTCATGAAAAACATTTGAGATTTACCTGTATTAGTATTTCATAATGCAGTACATCACGTTTTCTGCATATGGAATACGCTGAAACAAAGTGAAAAAGAGATAATGCAAATGATTCCCATGTTCCTTCTCATCACCAAAAAAAAGAAAGAAAGAAGAATGAGTTTGCAAATCATTGATCACACTTTCAGAAAGAATTTCTTGGGGATTAGAGTGTCCTTTGAGATCATCGCACTTTGAACAGCACTCAGAGTGAGAAGGATTAGAAGATGCTAGCAGAGACAAACTGCTTGGTTGTGAAAAAACACACAAGGGCTGATGTTAAACTGTATTTTTAAAACATAACACTGCTTGCATTTCTCAGAGTGACTGAAGACAGTTTTCACTTATTCAAACTGTAATGTGACGAGGAGGATGATAGCGTAAAGCCGATGTGTTTGTCGGCTTATTCTTGGCTTTGAGTGCTCCAATAATAACATTTGCCGCAGGGATTGAGACGGAGCACTCAGTAGCTACCATTGCATTTGACAACATAAAGTCCTAAAAAAGGTCTGCTGTAATTAGGAGACACGCTTGAAATAAGGGAGCAATTTGCTTTACTTTCCGGGTTCTGCATAGTTTGCATCATCTTTTTGCAGCTCTGATGAAACATTTAGTTGGCCTGTGGTGTCCTAGTGCTCAGGGGCTAAGCCAAAGCACTTGCAACATCATAGATATAAATTTGGCTGACATCCTACCCTGCCATAAATCGTTCCTCTCTAACTTGATCCTGATTTTTCAACATAGTTTGATATCAAAATAAAGCAGAAATGATGCTATAAATTTCCCCTGAGAAAACCACAGAGTTGTGTTGGCAGGATTCAGTATGTTCATTTCAGCCTAACTAGGTTCTTACCTGCATCTGCATGCCATGAGAAAACCTTTGAATCCCAGTAAACATTTTTGCTGCAGTTGTGATGTAAGTCTCCTGCTGCAGATGATTCAGCAGAGCAGAGATGTGATGTGGCTAAGGACTCTGTCTGTATCAGGCAGACAGGGCTGCTTACTGGCCGCACTCAATATCACAATATTAGAATCCAAACATCTACTTCACCAATGCAGGTTTGTGCTCAATAAGATGTTATTATGCCAACTGCACTGTGGCTTGATTGATGCCATATCAAACTGAATTGTAATAATAACACACACTTTATTTACCTTTACTGTTCTCTCCTGACATTGTACTGTTATTATGTACAGTTACGTCACATAACAGTCAGATGAGACAAAGGAAAATGCAACAATAGACTGGACAATAATTCAGAATTATTGTTTATTATCTACTGGGTTGGGCCTCACGGTTTAGTCTTCATATTAATAAGAAGATATTTATGATAGCGGTTACATGGCAGAACATCGCACATGTACAGTATGTAAAATCAAATGAGATTGAAAGTTGGAAACAGGCGAAACTATTTCAAAGTTCCATTAATAGCTGGAGCTGAAGCTTTCGATCGAATCACGCAATCCACCCCAGCAGATAAAGTTTGCCCACTTGTAGATGTTTTTTTTGTTTTGTGTTTTTCTGAGCAGAAAAAGGACTTTTTGTCCATGTTGGTTTATAAGAAAAGATTTAAAGTTCATTCTTGACCTTGAAGATTGTGTGATTCAATCAAAAGCTCCAGAACAGCTACTAGTGGACCTTGTGTTGAAATTGTTTTGCCAACTGCTGTTACCTAGGTCATTGATTTCAGCCATATCCCAACTCATTAAATTTAGGCTGCAACTAACAATCAGTGTCAGATTAAATTATTTAAGTAATCCTTCTATATAAAAATCTAATAGTTAAGAATGCACATCACAATTTCCCAGAGCCCAAGCTGATGTCTTCAACTGCCACAAACCCAAAGACATTGTATTTACAAGAATATAAAACAGAATAAAGACTAAATTCCCATACAGATTTGATTTGAGAAGCTGTAATCAACAAATGTTTTATGGGTTTGCTTGAAGGATTAATCTCCTATTTTAAAATTAAAAATTAATTGGATAATCATTTCAGCAGTAGTCAAATTCTTCAAAAAAAGGATTCATTTCATTTTCTATACTCACAAAAAATTCTTATTTTTCATTAAAAATAATGATATCTCAGCTAATTCAAACATAACTAGTTCTGCAGAACAGTAATTAAGAGCTGCTCATTACCATTTGCCCTTGAGCCTCAGCAAGGATAGAGGAAGACTTGCTGCACAGAGGTCGCGGCTGCTCAGCCAACAGTGCAAATGAGCGTCACAGTAAAACATTAAGATACATGTTCATATCAAAGGTTACTATCATGCATTTACACAAAGTGCAGTCCCAGCAGGATGGATGGAAACAGATCCTTATTCAGCTGTGAAATCTCCACATAGACAGAGACCGGATGAGCTGGCAGGATCATTCTGACAGGGATCTGTTGAGCTTTATTAAACAAATCTCTCTCTGCGCCTGTCTGCCTGTATTCCTCTGCTTTCTACTCTGTCTACCTTTCCCTGCCCTCCTTTCAGAGATGTTTTGGGATCATCTGGTGCAGAGGTGTCCCAGACATATGCACCTCTCTCTCTCTAACACACATACACACCTAGTAACACACTGCAACACACACTTTTGTTGAAGGTGACCTCTGTGACTCGCGGTTAAGACTATAAAAATAATCAAATGACTGGATCAGTATCTGCCGCGTTTATAATTTTATAACACTGCCTTCTTCTCCTCGTTTTCACTTGGTACTTTGTCTTCATTTCATGCTGATTTTTCTCTCTCTTCTGTGTCTCTGTGTCTCTGTAAAGGATCCTCCCTGGTTTGGACAGCCCCTCCCCTCAGTTGAAGAGCACCATGACCCAGGAGGGGCAGGCTCTGCCCTCTCCCACCCCACCAGAGAACCCAGTGGAGCCCAATACAGCCACCAGCACCACTGACCCGCGCGCAGACACACACAACCATGCAGAGCAGGACAAGCTGGGGGCCGGGGTGACGGACAAGACAGAGGAGGGGAAACAAGAAGAAGAAGAGGAAGAGGCACAGGGAGAGACACACGGGGAAAGAGAGGGGAGGGAAGAAGTAAAGGATGAGGGAGGAGAGGGTGAGTTGAAAGAGGAGAGAGTAGATGGCACTGGTGATGAGGATCAACAGACAGACGGAGGGGCGGAGGGAGAGAGGGAAGGGACGAGAGGGGAAGGATGTGTAAATGTAGAGGTAAGCTCGGGGGAAGAGGCAGCACGTGAGGCGGAGGGGATGAAAGAAGAAGAGGAGGAAAGTGATGAGAAGCAACTGTCTATGGAGGAAGAGGCATCTCACCCTCAAGAAGCTGGGCGGTTAGTTCACTAAATCATCTGTCGCACTCGAGATATGTTTTGCTGATAGCGTATGAACATCTTGTGACTACATCTTTTGACCTTTAGGTGTCAAAGGATGAAATAAAATGAAAACTGGCAGGACTCTCCTGTACCCCTTAGATCCACCAACAGACTTTCCTGTTTTAGTTGTGTCTTTACATGAGAATCATCAAGTAGACTTACACACACACACACACACACACACACACACAGTTTTCTGAAGACTTACTTATTATAGTAACCTAAGACTGTTGTTTGTGGTTGGGCAGACCATGTTCATGTTATCCGGTGATATCATAAAATGCCACTTTTCCGTGCTGAATAGTTTTATTGGCAATTTGTTTTCTCAGTGTGGTTCTGTGGTACATAATTAGCCTAATTTGCATTTTACAAAACGAATAGCAAAAAAGCATAAACTAAATGAGCTGAAAGGAAAACAAATAGAGAGAAAATGGTCTAATTTTCAAAGAGCCGGAGGACCCAGGAAGCCAATTCTAAACCAGCAAAGATAGTAAAGGGCAGTAGGTAAAAAGTTTGAAATATGACATGTCTGTTAATTAGTGCTTTGCTAAATGAGAGAAAAAACCCCCACATAATAATAGATAAGAAAATGATACATTGGTGGTTGTTTTATGATATATATACAACACAGAAATACAATTAACATACACGTAAATTAAGCTGTTTCACATCCCTCTTTGATGAAACTAATTTTGTGGGTATTTTCTGTCCAGCAGCAGCAAACACAGAGCGCTACAATAGATTCATATTCTCACAAATACAAGGGAGGATATAGTGGCGGTTTGGCAGACGAGCGAAGATGAGCTTCCACTATTGACAAAGTACCAAATGGGACCGTGATTTTTTAACTTTCATCTTGCTTCAGTTGTCAGTGTGGCTATTCAAGCTGAAATATTTGCCCATTGTGCATACTTCTCCTGAATGAAGAATGATTTCTGCAATGAATATGAATGATCTGCTAAAGATAATTTCACATTCTCCTTTTCTTTTCTTTCCCCGTGTTGAAACAGACTGGCAAATGGCCTAGGTGGGAATGAAGATGATGATGAAGCGGGTGAGGAGGACAAGGTGGGAGATGAGGAGGGGGCTCATACACACTTGGACACTTTCAGCTCTAACTTTGAGACTACTGTAGAACAGGCCGACACGGAAGTGGAGGAAGAAGAGGAAGAGGTCCAGAAAGAGGGAGATGGGATAGAGAACCAGGACAGCTTCAGCTCAGCGTTTGAGCAGATTGTTGAGCAGGTTGATGTTCAGGAGGAGGAAGAGGAGGAAGAGGAGAGGGAGTTGGAGGAGGAGAGAGAGAAAGGTGGTGTGGACAACAAAGACGGCTTCAGCTCTACATTCGAGCGTATTGTAGAGTCTGCCTTGCTGAGGGGCGGGACCTGTTACAGCAGCCTGGACTCTCTGGACGTGCTGTCACTCACAGATGAGACGGACAGCTGCGTCAGCTTTGAGGCACCACTGACGCCACTCATCCAACAGAGGGCGCTGTTACAGGGTCCTGAACCCCTGGAGCTGGAGCTGGCAACTGTTCAGGAGCAAGAAGGGGCTGAGGCTGGACCAGATGCCCCAGGTGGTGATCTCACAGCCGGGGAGAGCGCCCTCCATGGAGCCGGAGCTGTGGCTGGAGTAGGAGGAAGCCCACTGAGGACCACCATACCAGGGAGCAGATCAGAGTTTGTGCTGAGCCAGCCAGGACGCTGGGCCATCCCTAATGGATACCATAAAGACTCCCAGGGAGCCATAGAAGGTTGTGGAGCCATGATCAACTCTGTCAGGTAAAGAAGCCACTTTAAGGTTATTTAAGCCCTTATGTTTGGATATGTTTGTATTTACAGCATCATTAAAAGTATTCTGAAGGAGTGAGTTTAGTTTTGAGATAAATTAGACAATCCAGGTGAAAATTGGTGCCGTTTACGTACTTCTTTCAGCTCTTTATTCTGCATTTCCAGGTCAGATATATTGGGGTGAGAGGGCATGTTATCTGTGTGCCTTGCTGCTGTCTATGTGTGACTACCAGTGGCCAAAGTCAGAAACCTTCAAATCCTACACACAATAAGATTGAAAGTACTTGAAAGTCCAACAATATACTATACAACAATTTTCCAAATAGAGCCTGTTTGGATCGAAATATCATCAGTTGTGCTGTAAAGCAACTGACATGAGTTTGCGTATTCATTTGACAATGTACAGAAATTGATAATTTACTGTATTGTGTGTTACTTTCCTGGGAGTTTTTTAATACTGAGAATCATGTAAAAAAAAATATACTGATACTCTAAATGAAAAAAGGGATATGTCCTGTCACAATGCAGGTCCTTGTGATGAACTTTGATTATATTTAGATATCTCAATACAAATACAGATACACATATTAGAAAGGTGGCAATTGTGATTCTTTCCGTATTGTTCAGATGATAACATTCAGGTAGCGCCTCAAGCGTCATTCTTTAAACCTGACTGAACTTTCATGCAATTGTAACAGCTAATACACACTGTACCCCTGAAGAAAGATTTAACAACATATTTAACAGTGGCACAGTAACACTTGTTCTACCACATACATTTTAGTATTGAGTTTAGATTACTGAAGACAGATTCCAGTGTGCGCCCTTTGTGTAGATATCATAGGTAGATGGCGTCCTGAAGAGTAATTACTGTAATACCCTGTGACCTTGGCTTAACCAGCAGGTGGCGAGAGCAGAGTGAGACAGAGCTGTGGGCCCTTAGAGAGGGGGCAGGGTGGTTGGTTGGGGGTGAATGCAGTGGTCTGGCTGTTTGAAAGAAAGTCGTTTGTCCATACATGCAAATCCTTACCAGTCTACCCAACAAACAGGAAATACATGGTGCTGAAAGAAAAATCTAGTCTGATGTTACTCATCTTATAGTAAAATCCTGCGTATCACTTCAGTGTGAACCTTAACGTTTGCACATCAGGCTTAAACAGCAACAAGCAAACAAAAAGGCAGTACTGAAAAAAAAGCTAAGTTGCAGAAGGAGAGCTTTTACATTTTTATGGAGTCAGTGGGACTGTTTAAGCGGGATTTGTGCAATTGAAATGAAACAGCTCCTTCCCCTGTTGGTACTGACTAAGAGCCTGGTAAATCCAGACACCAGTTCATGAAGCAGACCTGGAGATTGTGGCTCGGGTATTTGCTTTCTTCAACCATTTTGCTTTAAGCATACTTGCACAGTAGGGAGAGATAAACCTTGTGCTGCCAAATTACAAAAGGTTTATGCATGATAAGAGACCTTCCGTGAACAAAAACAGAATTTGTAGGAGTGGTGGTTTGATATGGGAGATTAACACTTGCAATGTATAGAGCAGTATGAACATAAGACAGAACAGAGGAGTATCCTCTTTGTCTCAGATAGCCAACTGATATTTATGACAATGCGGAAATTTTACGCTATGACCTCTAACTCATCTCAGTCCATTGTTTGCATAGACCCCAAGGAATTGTGGCAATACAGCAACAGCTGACACTACTTTCTTACATTTAATTACCTTAATAGCACTAAAGAGGGTTGAGAAAGACAGCGCAGAGCCACTGAAGGGGGAGGTGGTAACAGAAACCATATGGGAAAAGCCATGTAACTTGAACTATGGCTACAGCTCTGGTTGGCTGGCCTGTATACAATCCCTGTGACTTGTTCTCCAGCACTGCATAGTTTCAGTCACTAACCTACTGGAATGCCAAATAGATGCACAGACCTCCAACATGATCAGCTCAGCTAACTGCTGGGATTTGTTCACAAACTCTCCTGGTGCTTCTACAGCTCAGTATGAGTTATGGGATGAACCGAGGATTCAAGATGTCTGCTCTCCTTCTCTTTCCCTTCTCTCTCTCTCTGTCTCCCACCGTCTACAGATGTTGTCCTTTAAGCACGGTCTTGCTTCCTGACCACCAGCGCCAAGCTGAATGAGCTATTGTTTGTCATGACATCATCATTTTCAGCTTTCCTCTGCCCAGCAGGGTTTTAGTGTGTGTGTGTATGTGTGTGTGTGTATAAGTGAGCGATTATTGCTCTATGCTAGCCAGCTTGCCTGACATTTGAGCACTTAAATCTAGAGTGGATACATCTGCTAGTCAGTCTTAAAGGGATAGTTTAAGTTTTACTCACAGTATCCAATTTATCATGAACTGGAAGTCCTTGATGCACATTCAACTTTAGTTTTTTAGGATATTAAAAGGGAGAAGTTGCAAATATTAGTAATTCTAGTGCAAGGCCATTACTAAAACAGAATTACAGCTGAAGCACAATCAAATGTTTAGTTGTTTATCCAGAGGGAGCATGTTTGATTTTAACAGAATTGCTTTTTCACCCAATTGAATTGAAGTAGCTTGACCTTGCACACTAAAAATGCTAATAATAAAAACCAGTGGATGTATTGTTTTTTGGATAAACACACAGCTCATTGCGAATAGACTTTTATAATTTTAAAAATCACACCTTAGCTTTTTAAGATTCATATCACAAAACAATACAAGCTATAAAGGCTTCTACGTTATATTGTCCATTTTAACATGTATTTCTTTTCTTATTTTCTCTCTTTCACTCCATCTCTTTGTCTGCTTCATCTCACCTCCTGCCTCTGTATTCATTTCTCCACTTTAATCGTCTTATCTCACTTTATCTCCCCCCCCACCCTGCCGTCCTCCTCCTTTCTTCTTTGCATCACCTCCTCTTCCATTTCCCCTACAGTGCTCTCCTGCTGCTGCTTCTTATCTTTCATTCCTCTCTTCTCTCTACCTCCATTCTTCCCAGTGGGTAGCCACAGAATTGGCACAGTTACACATTTTGGCACTTCAGGCGTCATGGACAACTAGTCTTTTTCACTGCAGGGCAGAGCAGCTGCACAGCAATGGATAAAAATGCCAAGTTGATCAGCCAGTCAATCAACTAGGCAGACATTTTGTTGTCGATAATGTTGTGATTCTTTACATTTAAAATGCTGTGTCCGTGGTATTTATACACTGCATTTTACAGTTATCACTTGTTAGTTTGCTTGTAGATAGAACTACTCATACTTACATTCACATGCTACAGAGCATAGCCTGACTTAACATTGGAAAACAAGACTAAGAGCTAGCAGCTTTGTGAGGCTGTAACAGCAGTGCTTTGTCAACATGCTAACGTAGTCACAATGACAATGCTAACATCCTGATGTTTTGCAGGTATGATTGTTACCATTTTCACTACATTAGCTAAAAGTACAGCGGAGGTGGATGGTAAAGCCATTAGTTTTGCCAGTGTATTGGACAAATTTTTATTTTGAACTAATGGTGGTGCTAGAGGGATTTTAAAGCCAATTTCATGGTAATCCAATAGTCGCAGTGGCCCTCATGGTGGTGCTAGAGGTAAAGTCAGTTTATGACATATTGTAGTCTGAATCAAAGAGGTGGACCAAAAGACGTTGCCATCCATAGGGTCACATTGCTAGTGTGGTAAAAACTGTGTTACAAGCCATGCTTTTACTAGATGCACAGATACATTAGAGTCTATGAACAAAGATGATTCGACAAATAGCAGTGAACATGGGCACACAACAAGAGTGTGTGTTATTACTGGTGATAGAGAGTTTATGAAAAGGACAAAACAGTGGAAGAGACAGAGAGCAGTGTGCCTTCTCAGGAAAACATTGGCATGCAGCGTAAAGCAGTTGGATCACCATATGTGTCTCAAAATGGTGCAGAAAGTCTGTTAGAGTCATAAATCAGTTGGACACATGTCTAACGTCCTGAATGCAACTGAAATCATAATACTCCATGTGTTACCTCAGTTATTCTTATTATTATGATTATGATCTTATTTTACAGATTTCTTAGCTGTAAAAAACAGTTTGTTTTGTAGTGCATCAATGAAAATACACACTGTGATTTTCATCTAATCAGAATATTCAGAAAGATACAGAGGGCTTTCAAACCTTACATCACTGTTTTTGACTACCCTAGAGCACACAGACTCTGTCCAAAATTGAGACTTCAGCTTCCATAACAGGCGGAGCTTTGTTGATGCCTCGGGCAGAGAGAAGAAACCTAATCTTACCTCACCCAAACTCTCCCTGTAGATCCTCTCCCTGCTACTGCTGATTATTCTGACATCAGTGGATGAAGAAAGTAAAGTAGGCAGCTAGCCACGGGGATATAGAAAACACTGGCAAGTATTGTAAATGTTGTAGGTAAGCCTTCCAACACAGGGAAATAAGAAGTGTGGGGTTTCTTTCAAGCTCTCAGTGTTGTGCCAGTCAGTAAACCTGCTTGATTGTTCTGAAGCATTTCAGTGTGTACATCATGCAGTTTGTAAGTCAGTCAATCAGGATTATGTATTTTAGATTTGACTGTCAATCACGTTTGGTAGTTTGTCAATCAATCTGTTACTTTAATGGTAGTGTTCATCTGTGCCCTGTAGGAACAGCCACTGACATTGAAGCTTAACCTTAATCCATAAAGGCTACTGAATTCGCCATGAAAACACACTCTCTGTCTGTCTGTCTGTCTGTCTGTCTGTCTGGCAGCTTTCTACTTTACCCAGCCAACTAATGTAATGCTGCTTATGTGATAATGCAACCTGTGGTGTAGTCGATACGCATACAGAGAAATGCTAAAGAGTCACATCAAAACACATCAAATCACATCCTTTTTTACGCATGTACATGTGTGCAATAACTCTGGCTGCTCATTTACATGCATGCATGTGTTACTATGTGTATCCGTGTGGGAAACACGCTGTGAGTGTGTGTTCTTCCCCCTAGCTTGCGACCCTACCAGATCCAAGCCCAAGCAGAGCTGATAAAAGCCAGGCGCAGTTGTTTCCATATCAGAGAAGCAGCTCTGCCGTGTGGACTAATCACTTTCATATACACTGTCAAGTGCAGAAACGCACACACACATAAAAGACACATGGGCCAGCCACATGCATGCGTAAACAAAAATGTGCAAATAGCTTGCACACCCTAATTCTCACTCATGACACAGATGTAGGAGCTTTCATATCTATCGCTCTCACTCTTTCCCCTCCCCATTCTGTTTCTCATTTACACACACACACACACACACACACACACACACACACACACACACACACACACACACACACATCGTTCAGGATGTCACTGTGGGAATAAAACCCTTAGCGTGGATCTATAGCACTGCTTAAACATCCTGCAGATTATCCTTTCCTGGCTCTCAGTCAGGCAGCGATATGGACACACACATAGACATAAATATATGTGTATACCCTTTTGCAACACAAGCAGTGATACATACAAATTCTCTCTTTTACCCTCTTAGCACAGACACACACACACACTAACTGAATCATTTCAGCACCGACAGATTTATCCCTGCCTATTTATAGCTCGACTCTATGTTTTCTGACACATCCCACAGTCTTACTGTACCACTGACAGTTTGGGCTGAATGAGGTTCTTCTAACCACAGGCTTCTCTCCTCTGAGTCGTCTGTCAACACTTCCTGTATGTGTCGAGTGGAAGTCGAGTCAGACTCTACAAAACATTTGTGTCTTTCCCTTGAATCCATAGCTGATTTTGTTGTCAGATGAAGCTGTTCAGTGCTTCCCCAAATACAATCCCACACCTGACCACAATTAGTCTCACCCAGCCGAAAGGGGTCACCATTGTCCATTGTCTGACGCTGAGTAGGTGTTTTTTTGGGTCTTGTGTGTGTGTGTTTATGTGTGTGCAAGAAAGAGACAGACGGAGACAGAAAACAAACCACACCACAATATTGGGCCCAAGTCTTTAAAGTAACTGATTGCATTTCCTGAGATTTCTGTTATCTGTTTATAAGTAACAGCCCTTTTTCTGCTGGTATAACTACAATGAAAAAGCATTTTTACATTCAGTTGTACTTTTAGGGTTATATTTGATATTAGTACTTATTTTGGCTCAGTCTATACTGATGTGATATTAGTCTGAGTTTTCGTAGAGAACTGCAATGGTTAAATACACCACCAATTCAGGTGTGTCTTGTAAATTCACAAACTAGATAAATCAATTAGTGATTTACCTATTATTACTTGAGTTATAAGAGACATTTTAAGGTACAGTATTTAGTTGTCATTATATAATCTTTTTTAAAATTGCCTATCTTGAAGGCTGTAGTATAATCTACAACATATTTTATGTTTGATATAAATGTTTAACATCAACAGTGGTTGATACTGGCTCCAGATATTACAGTTACAAAACTATTCCTTTATTCTTTTTTTCTGCCGCTTATACTGGTGGCAGCAAACTAAGCAAGGCAATCTAGATGTCCCTTTCCCCAGCAACATTTTCCAGCTTCTTCTCTGGGATCCCAAGGCATTGAGTGCATAGAGTTGAGCCCAACTATATCTAGTTGGTACCGCTCCATCTCCCACAGTAGCTCTGGTTCCTTCCCTGCCAGAGAGAGGTTGTTCCAAGTCTAGAACCAGTCTGCAAGGTCAGCACACCTAGGCCCCCGCCTTTGCCTGCCACCCAGCTTATAATGCACCCCAATGCCTATCTCTGCGGGTGGTGGGCCCATAGTGCAGTGTCTCCATGTAGTCTCTCGCCTGACTGGGATTGTTGCTGTAATTAATTATTTTGTGTTTTTTCTGAATTGCATTCTTTGGTTTCTAGGTCACAGCTAGATGGAGCAAAACTGGATGACCTCCTCAACTGGAGCACTTATCTCCTGTACCCTCCTCTGGCTAACTGCTCAATACCCTAAATCAGTTTTTCCCATGTGCTGGCTGCCACGAGAACATCACATCAGTGCCATAACAGGTTTATATATTCTGCTGTCTGTAAAAAAAATCATGGTTGACAATGGTTATCCATGAGTCATGGTTGTAAGCTGCTCAAAAAACTAACGTGTGATCGGTATTCAGCAGCATCTACTTGGTCCAAAATACTATTCTGGTCCCAGTGCTGACTGAATTTCTGTTTTGTTGTCGTCAAGGAAATTTAGTCATTGTTGTTGTCTGTACCTAATAATGTGCAGAACCAGGTTGCAGTGAATCTCGTAGAGTGTTCGCCTGTCCAAATACCAATCAAACTTCCTCCAGGATTTTGTCTCTATTCTCATCTTCCATTTCATCCCCCAAATTTTGTACTTTTGACAAACTTTTGACTTCAGATGCCTCTCTGTCCTCTGCTTTTTCTATTTTTCTTCTTTCCACCAAATCAGAAAGAGGAAGGAGGGATTTAGATGGGGGGTTTAGCATGCAGGCATGTGTCAGTGTGTCTTATAAAAATCTATGTTTGTGTGTGCCTTGGGGGCATAATCCACCTAGTGTATGATGATTATTTTTCTGCCTTGTATTGCTGTACATTATATACATTAATGCAGATGTACATAAAAAAGGTAGCCTAGGTACTGACCTCCAGTCAGTGACCTTAATGAGCTAATACATTTATGCTTCTGTTACTATTTATATCCTGCCCCATAACATTTTAGCTAAGCACCTAATTTGACGTCCTCTTTTCACCCTCATCAGTGGTAAACTCTTGCAAAATAGAGCTTTTTAAAGATATGTAGGGGAGGAATGTAGGCTACAGATATAGCCACATACAGTAAAATGACCACATGCTGGAAAGCAGCATTGTAAAACTTAAAAAGTCCAAATACAGGACGTCCCACTGATATTGAACTGATCTGCTGGCTCAGTGCCCTTCACTTAAATGCAGAGGAAGTTGTGTTGGCTGGGACACACAGAGCCATTGTAAAGCCACCACTAGGAACAGTAATTCATCAGGCAAGTCGTTCGCCCCGCCCCCAACATCCTCTCCTCCGGAGCGTTTAGACAGCCAAGAAAGTTCAAGGAAAACCCTCAAAACACATTCCCTGCCTGTTGACACTATGGTGAAACAACGCGCCAGTCTCATCTTTTCATCTCAGAATAGGCTGTACTTATATGTGATCTGACTTCCGCTTGAAGAAATCTGATTTGGCTCGAAGTTTAATAACAACCCGGGCCAATGCAGATTTTACCGACCACTGGATGATGAGGCGGTCGGACCGTCGCGCGCCTTTAACCGCTGATTTTCAAGATCCGTGAGACGATGTGGAAAGAGGAATATGATGTTCATTTCGACTTCTTGCTGCAACTCCTGTAAGTTTAACACTTCAACAGACCAGGAATTGGTTTAAGCTTTCACGTCCAAATGGGTGGGACCATTAACATTATGCTGCGTGGCAAAATGGAAATAGTGAGGTAATCTGACGAAAAATCACTACAGTGGGCTACTTATGTAATATTTATTCAGGGATTATGATAACAAAATTGAGATTAAAAATTACGTAAACCGCGATTTAGATGCATTTGATCTTGATCAGGACTTCTAATTTTAAATGGCATGTAGTGAAGTCAAGAGTTATGAGGTTGCTATAGTTATTTTTCCACAAGTCACCCATGACTATTTGCAATAAAATGTGATTTTGAGGTTAGGGCTGCACTTAACTTAATTATTTTCATTATTAATAAATCAATTATATTTTTGATCAGTCAATTCTTTGTTTATTTAGTACAATGATAATAGTGACAAATGCCCATCTCAAGTTCCCAGAGCTCAAGGTGATGTCTTCAAATTGCTTGAAACTGTCTAAAACCCAAAACTATTCTGTTTACAATTATTGTTAATAATAATTAATAAGATAATAATAATTAATACAATTAATATAATAAAGAATGAAACATCCTGAAATGTATGACTTAAATCAATTATCAATTATTATTCAGGGACTAATCTATTAATGGATTATTGTTTCAGCTCTAATTATATTGTAATGCATTACATTTGGACTTGTAGCTATAGACTTATTGGTTATGGTTATTTTCATGACTGACTTGAACTTTGAACTGCAGTTACAGAGTCAACATGAGCCAAGTCTTTACCCATCACAGCCTCAGTGGATGACCCAACAGTGTCAGTAAAGAGTGTAAAAAACAAAATACAATTAATGCACATGTAACTTTGTGTCACTTTTATGGCTGGAGGTGTTTGTTTTACAAGAGTCCAATATAGCAACAGTGTTTTTTGCAGAGATTGCATCTACATGCCGCAGCAGGTGACCTGGCTGACACACTTGCACAAACACACACAAAGAGTTCCTCTATGTGTGTGTTTCTATGGTATGTCTACCACACTCACTATCAAAATATATGTAAATAAATGAAAAGTCTGTGAAATAACAGAATTTCATAATCCAGTTAATCCCCAAATAGTTGATTACCCTGATGGAAGATGCCTTTAAAACCCTCCTCTTCCCCCCACCCACCCACCCACACACACACACACCCACACACACACACACACATACACACACACACACACACACACACACACACCTTGCAGGCAGACACACCTTGTAGGTGTGGGTACCGGCGGTGCACAGCCTAAGTGATTAGCATGTGAGTCACTGGCATGCACCATCATGCCTTCTTTCTCTGACTCACTTACATAGTCAGACTGGAGTGGCGGTCACATTGAGTGAATATGTGTGGCCTGGGGATACAGAATTGTGCCTTTAGATAGACAAATAGGTTTACTGTGTGCCCCTCTATATCGCGAAGTATCTTGGCATAAAAGGGCTTGCGCTAGATATCTGACACTTCATATTGTGTCTCTCTCACTATTATTTTGTGCTTTTGAGCGTGTGTGTTTATGTGTGTGTGTTGGTTCTCTTATTGCCAGACAGCAGTGGATTGGGGGAGCCCGGCCTCATTTTAGCTCCATGACTGCTATGAGTTTTGAATGATTTATGAGGCCTAGTGATGGTCAGACGCGAAAGCAATTTCACTGCAAACACCGGGCTAGATATTGTTTTGATGGATTACCACAGACTCGTTTTATTTTGTGTGTGTCACATGTGCGTGTGTGTTGTGTGTATATATTTTCATCCACGCGTATTTACATTTTCTACCACTTTTCTGGGTCAGAAAGGGGATTCCTGTGACTTTCCTAGGTTAGGTGGGATATGTAATCCATTTAGCAGGGTCTGGGTCTGCCCAGAGGTCTGCTCTCTGTTGGACAGGTCCAGAATACCCCCAGAGGGAGCTGCACAGGAAGCATTGTTATCAGATCCCCAAACCACCTCAACTGGCTTCTTCTCCACATGAAAGAGTAGTGGTTTTACTCCTTCCGGATATACAAACTCCCCACCCTGTCCCCAAGGATAAGGCATGGCACCCTGCAAATGAAACTGCTTTCCCCGACTATATCTGCAATCTTATTGTCATTCTTGCTCCGCCTCAATAAGGTGCAGGAGTTTGCACGACCCTCCTCATCATGGTGGAGGGTTTATGTGTCCCTGTGACCCCGGTAACTGTGTTGCTCGGAGCAGTAGCTACTTGTAGCGTCTCCCAAGGCAAATTTGTACAAGGTCAGGGACCAGATGAAGAGTAAATCTTAGAGCCTAATGAATCAGCTAAGACAGGACAGTGTAACCTTGCCCTGAGAAGTGAATGAGGGCCCTGTGTAGAGGTCAGCTGGGACAGTGTAGCAGTCAGCCATTCAGCATGTGAAGTCAAGGGACTGACTCCTGGCCATGAAAATGTGTTGTTGTTTGTGTTTTTGTTTATTTGTCGATCTTTTGTATTACTCTGTTTTTTTCTGCCTGATGCCTGTTTCTGCCACACAATGCAAAGTTGCGATTGCCAGCCTTAAGGTGATTCACAACCTCTTTACTTCTTACTTCTAGTACAGGACATTTGGCTTCCGCTGTATCCATGGTAACTAGCAAATCCCTTTCGACAACAGTGCGTAATGTATTGAATTTGTGAGGGTAATGCAATTGGGCTGATCAGATTATGTAAAAAACATCTGAATCATCTGGCGAGTATGCTGATGGTGCCACGCAGATGCACACATAGACAGGAAAGGAGGAAATGCCATTTAGGCAGATGGAGGTGAACGTATGCTGTCTCTTTGTTAAGAAATAAATCTGAGTTTGCTGTTTTGTGCTGATTTACTGATAAATGCAGCACATGTACGGTTTGAGTTTGTTGCTCTCAGCATGGATGATATTAAATATTATGCTAGTTTGCTAGATGTTTTGTCTGTTGGGTTGGAAGAATGCATTATGGACACTGTAAATAAGATGTGTAGACAACACTTTGATCAGAAATGTCAATGAGGCTTAGAAAGGTTACTTGCTTCACAAGTGAGTGAAGTAGCAAAAGTAATAAATGTTGTTTTAACTTGTAATCAAAACCAAACCATCAGCACTGGATGTACAATAAAAGTACAATAAAAAGGCTAATTAACTTCCCACTGATGGATTGTAGCATGAAGTCAAGTATACTGTGCAATGCAGCACAGTGGATACAGCTCAATATCTTAATCAAACTACCTCATTTAGTCATAAATAAGTAGGATGCTAATTAATACTCTGCATCGATGTTCTCTTGATGCTACTTAAACAGTTACACAGAGTGTGCGACCTTGGCCTGATTAGACAGTTCATCAAACTGTGTCCTTCAGCAAGACACTGCGTCGTAGTCTACAGTGATGGCCTTATTTCTTAATGTTAAGCCTTCAAGTAGTCTTTTCTTTTTAAATGAGTAAGCTGTTCTACGAACATTATTTTCACTCAGTAGCATTGCGAGTGAAGCTGGTTTCATAATAATCACCTATAGTTTGCAGTTAATTTAAACAACTTTTCAGTGCATGTGAGTTTGAGACAAATAGGGTTCACGAACAACTCTCATTCATGCAGACTTTGCAAGTCATTTCTTAAAGCTGCGTGTTCACTCTCTTCAAATATTTGGCAACTTATTTTATTTTTTCTTAACCTTAACTGTTCCTGCAGGGGTGATTGAGCACATTCAGTGTTTTGCCCTGCTAATAGTCACACAGATACACCCATTTGCAGCTGGGATAGACAGCCTAGTCATAGACAATGAGCACGAGATGGACAATTTACTGTTTTGCTCAAGGGCAAGTTGATGAGTTTTCATAGCCAGAGAGAGCATTGCGGAAAAATGTAAAAACCCACTTTTCCAACTTCCAAACTACATCTGCCTGAAATACAGGAACAGAAAAGTTGAGGTTTTCGGGGTTTTTTTATATTATAGCACTTTAATTCAAATTATGTTAGAGGTTAAGAGTCTGGGATTAATGGAGCTTTTAAGAAGACATTTGTAGCAGGTGAAAGCTGCTTCAGCATTATCATCAGTCAGTAGATTCACTGCATTAAAGTAGGAAATGAAGTGACAGTGAAACTGGGTCAGTGTCATAACAACTCATTTAAACCTCATTTGACTTTTGTTTGTGAACATATGTTTGTGTAATTGAGTTTCATGCACAGCAGTTCAGTTTTCTCTGTCTAGTTTTAAGTGAGTGGGCGAGAAACCACGGACATGTGTTCCATTCATTAACCTAGGCACCTACTTGTGTGTTTGTGTTTGTATGCGTATGTTCTCTTCTCCTCCAGTGATGCCAACCTCACAGACGTGCTGTCTGACTCAGAGGAGTGTGATTTGGGCAGTCTGGAGCGTTTGGAGCGCGGCAGCACCGACACTCTGGCCAATGGCTGCCGAGCCGACTGTGAGGCCGCCAAGAGGCTGGCCAAGCGCCTCTATCACCTCGAGGGCTTCAAACGCTGTGATGTGGCCAGACACCTGGGCAAGAAGTGAGCATACATGCACACAGTAACACATGCACACACACGATGACGGACGGACTGATAAATCACCAGAAACAGAGGAAAACATATTTACATAGTTACATATGTTTGGTGCGTTTGAACACGCACATGAGACAGACACACAGATGTACATGTAAGAATACTAGATTGATTTGTGAACACATAATCAAACACATCTGCACAAGCTTACTTACTTCTCAAAGCATCACTTGGAGAGCATTGTCTAATACAGTGGTGTCAGGAAAACATTATATAACACATTCATACGTCTTCAGTGCCACGTTGATGTGCTGACTCTCTCTTTCTGTCCCTCTGCAGTAACGAGTTCAGCCAGTTGGTGGCATCAGAGTACCTGAGTTTCTTTGATTTCACCGGCCTGTCGCTGGATCGAGCCCTGAGGTAACGCGCAGTCAGCACTTTGGAAGTGATGAGTGTGTAATGTAGACATCGATACACATTCATCTGTATGTGTACTCTTCACTTTGCCTCTTCACAAGCCGTTAGCGTTGTGCTAATCAAGCTGTCGTGTTGAGTACAGTTAGCCAGTGAGGCTGACAGCTGCGGAGTACATCACTGCCTTGTACCTGACATGTTGCTGTCTCAAACCACTGCCTTCAGTTGAGAAGTTCAGACTGGGGTAGATTAGCATACTGTTGTTAGAAAGTAACATGTGACATTCATTTGGGTTTGAATCTTGGCAATTTAGACTCCTTATCATTTTCCTCATTAGGTCTTCACACTGATGTCAGCCATAATAATGTCTGGTAGAAATTAAATATTCTTGTTAACGTCTCATCATAATGGTTACATTTTATTATATAATTGATTTTAATGAAAGTTACTGTAGTTGTCTGCATTAAACTGACGGCTAGAAATGACTTCAATCAGTATTATTTTCTACAACAAATTTAAAATTGGGAGAATTAATGTAGGAAAGGATTATTTTAATTATTGATTAAATAGATTCACTCCAAAGTGATGTCTTCATATCAAAAGTCCAAATCCCAAAAATAACAAATGAAATGAAAATAACAAAAGCTAGAATTTCAATTATAGAATAATAATTGTGGTATTTTACTGTCTAATTGATAAATAGACTGTGTTTGGACCTCAGAAAGCACAATATAAAAGTGGGAGTACAACCTATATGAAACCTGTTGATTCTGGCATAGAGTTACAAAATCAAATCCGTTATTTGCAGCCAGTTCTCAAAATAAGATACACACGCAGACAAAAAGATGACACAATCTTTCCTTGTGAAAATATGCTGCAGAGTTTTAAAAGACAGGCTTGGCTGTTATACACTGAACACAATTATAAATGCAACGGTTTTTGCCCTCATTCATCATGACCTAAACGCAAAGATCTAAGACTTTCTCTATGTACACAAAAGGCCTATTTCTCTCAAATATTGTTCACAAATCTGTCAGAGTGTGTGTTAGTGAGCATTTCTCCTCTGCCAAGATAATCCATCCACCTCACAGGTGTGGCATATCAAGATGCTGATCAGACAGCATGGGTATTGCACAGGTGTGCCTTAGGCTGGCCACAATAAAAGGCCACTCGAAAATGTGCAGTATCACTATATAAGTGGGGTCCGGGGGGTCGGGAAACCAGTCAGTATCTGGTGTGACCACCATTTGCCTCACGCAGTGCAACACATCTCCTTCACATAGAGTTGATCGGGTTGTAGATTGTAGCCTGTGAAATGTTGGTCCACTCCTCTTCAATGGCTGTGCAAAGTTGCTGAATATTGGCAGGACCTGAAACACGCTGTCGTATACGCCGATCCAGAGTATCCCAAACATGCTCAATGGGTGACTTGCCTGGTGCATATGTTGGCCATGCAGGAACTGGGATGTCAGATTCAGCTTTCAGCAAATGGAAATGCTGTTGCATTTATAATTTTGTTAAGTGCAGTTCTCTTAGAGTAAAATGTTTCAAAAGGTTTTCAACAAAGCTGCTTTCCTCTGCAAATTGTCTGTACTGCCAGAAGTGATTAAATCAGATATTTTCCAGAGTTGCATTGCTGTGAAACGTTTGATCGCCTGTTGACCTCGGGGTGTCATTTTTGTGACAGGAACTTCTTAAAGGCCTTTCCACTGATGGGAGAGACCCAGGAGAGAGAGAGGGTCCTTGTACATTTCTCCAGGCGCTTCTGCCAGTGCAACCCACAGACACCCACCTCTGAAGGTCAGAGCAACGAGGGTGATGATGTTGACAATGATGGTAATGAAAGACGATATTGTAAAATTATTATATTTATTACTATCACAGTTTTCCATATTGACCCCAGTTGGTGCTATATGCATAAACCTTCAAATATTTGCGTCTCAAATGTAAATACCAAATCTATTCAGATCAACACTAGCAAGCAGGCTTTTCATGCAGCTCTGCAGATGTGTTTGTGATCTGTCTGCATGTATGTTAAAGGAATGTATGGCATTGCATTTGTGTGTGTGTGTGTGTGTGTGTGTGTGTGTAGAGGAGTGCTGTAACATTCAGCTGACCACGGCCTTGTGTATTGTCCGGTTGCAGATGGAGCTCACACATTAACCTGTGCCCTCATGCTGCTCAACACTGATCTACACGGACATGTATGTACTGTAGTTCTCTATCTTGGACTGGTTGGGCGGGATTCCCATTCCTGCAATCCTTTGTCAGCAATGGCATGTCTCCATTTACTTCCATTTCTTGTTCTTTCCCTGTCTTTCTGTCTACGCTTTCCTCTTTTTCTTTCCTTCTCCTCCGCGTCCTACTTTCTGACCTGTTTCTGTCTCTCCTCTCCTCGAATAGTCTTATCTGTTCGGTTTTAAACTGGAGCACTGTGGTCTAGGCAACATAACACGATCAGTATCATAGGTCCTGTGCTTTGCTTTTCCTCGAGCCTCCTGCTCAACTCGACGCAGTTCATGCTAATAGTTTTTTTTTGTGAATATCCCTCCTCTAACTAATATCCTTTCTCTCCTTTCACTGTCCTTTTCCTCCCTTACAAATCCTTCCCCTGCTAACCAAATCTGGCCCCCTGGTATCTCTCTGCCCCTGCAGGTGGTAAGTACAATTATAGTACTAATGCTGTCCTCATTGCCATCCGTGCCTCTTCTTTTCAACTAACAATAGAATTTGAGTCATAATATTAAAATTAGGCACACACAATGACATATTAATCTTTAAATCATTGTTGTTTGACATTGACATAAAATGATTTGGCTGCTTAAATATTTTTTTTACCAAAGATAAATGGTCAGTGGCTGATTTTTGGTTGATATTTATTCTTCTTAAAATAAGTGGGATTAGCAATGAGAAATGTAATTGATCTGTCCCTTTTATCCCTGTACAGTTTAATATCGAAATTCAAATAGCTCCACATCTGTATCTGTTTCGGTTACAGGGTTGATTTAGGCAGAAAGGGGCAGAAACACACAGAAACCTGCCCATGGTTTCATCCTACCCCATGATGCATCATAATTACAGGTTAAAACAATAGGAAATCTATGGTAAACACATACCTGACAACCTCTAATAGAGGTGGATCCACGCTCACCACCACTACTAGTAGAACTAGCAGCACAACACTGACACCCAGTGGATGGTTGCAAAACTGCTTTCAGGTTGGCACAGATAAAAGAGGGTTGAAATACAGCTTTAGAGTATTTGTCTGCTTCTGTGGATACTGAGCTGAGCTTAAGATTGACCAGTTAGGCTCCAAACACATAAAGGAAAAATCTTTGCCAAGTATTTTGTCAAGGTGAAATTTGAACTGATAGTTTTGTTTGTTGTTGTTTGTTCTCCTCTCCTCAGAACATTGGGAAGAAGATGTCTTGCCAACAGTTTATCAGTAATCTAGATGGCCTCAACAATGGCGAAGACTTCCCTAAAGACTTATTAAAGGTACAGGTCTCCTCCTGAGAGAGCTCAGCTATCTGTCTGCTTTATCTTTATTTTTCCTTTGCCACAGAATTGAAGTATGTCTTCAAATTGTTTTGCCCGCACAGGTTTTGTACAACTCAATCAAGAATGAGAAGCTTGAGTGGGCAGTGTGAGTATGCATTTTGTATTCATGAAAAGGAAAAGTATTTGGGGTATGCAAGTTTTTTTAGAAGTACACTTGGCTATGTGCTACTCCAGTTTATCTGAATGGGTATTTGTGTGTGCAGTGAAGAGGAGGAGCTGAGGAAGAGTCTGTCAGAGCTGGTGGAGGAGCAATGTGAGGGTGGGAGTAAGCGTGTTGCCAGGGTAACGGACGGCACTAACCCTTTCATCGCCATTCCCATTCTCTTAAATGCCGTAACCTATAAACACGGAGTGCTGACCCGCAAGAGCCACGCTGACATGGACGGCAAACGCAGTGAGTGATTATACACACACACACACACACACACACACACACACACACACACATTTTTACTGAAGTTACCAAATTCCTAATAAGTTATTGTAATTTGACAGAAAGGTTTTTCATTCTTTACTTTTCTCTCTTCCAGCCCCGAGGGGTCGCCGTGGTTGGAAGAAGTTCTATGCGGTTCTGAAGGGAATGATCTTGTATCTCCAGAAGGTACTGCATCTCATCCTCTGCTCCGTTACCATAGAAACACACATCCACCACCGCAATGACAGCGGTGGTGGTGGATGCTGCTCTGTGTGTGTGTGTGTGTGGTGTTTGAGAGGGAGTGAGATAGAGAGAGCATTAAATGAGGCATGTCTGCATGTTTGTCTCCCCCTGCTGGTAGAAAGGCTGTACTGACAACATGTGAGGTGTGAAATGTTCAACCTGGATGAATTGAATTAGCTTCTATTTCTGTCACAAGCAGTGTGATATGTTTTACCTTAATTATGTAAGTATGGAGTTATGTAAAAGGAGCTGCTAAGTTATAGGTTTACTGTTTAATTTAATGCGGACTGCTCCTCAGTTGTCAATTTAGGTATTTGTATACTACAGATACACAGCATCTCTTCTGTCCTCTGCTTTAGGAGACTAAATCACTAAACAGACTGAAACATATCAATATTAATGGGATCCAAAACATAACACCTATTCCTTTTTTCCTGTTGTTTCTGTTACTTACCAAGGATGAGTACAAGCCTGACGCTGACATTTCAGAGGTGGACCTGAAGAACGCAGTGCGGATCCACCACGCTTTAGCCACTCGTGCCACCGACTACAGCAAGAAAGCCAACGTACTTAAGCTGAAAACCTCAGACTGGAGAGTCTTTCTGCTGCAGGCCCCGTGAGTCATCCACGTCGAATTTCAGATGTTTTCATTTCGCTTCAGACAGTTAAAATGCAAAAGTACAGGAAATACGATGGAGTTTTACATTTTATACATGTATGTTTTGGAATTTTTTCACATTTTCAATTTACGGCATCGCCCAAAGATCATGCAACATTTTGATGTATGCTGGAGGAAAGGATGGATGGTAATGATGATGAGCTCTTTCTAAATAATTAATTACATCTTCATAGAGTAGGTTGTGATACCTGAATCCGCTGTCATTTCAATTCTCATGCAGTGGAATTTATGATGTTGACAGGATGAATCTTATTGTGTTTCTGTGTATAATGTGTCATTTTGATTTAATCAAACTTGCAAGTTTCAAAGTATGAATCAAACTCCTTAGAAGGCAGTCACTGGTGATATAAGTCAGTGTCTTTGTTTAAAACCTCATTATATTTAAAGTCTAAAAGATTTCAAATTTAGATACACTGTAACGTCAAAATAATAGTAGATTCTAGTTAGAGATGAAGTAATCATCATCGGTCAGGCTTTTTTATGTAGAAGAACCTGTGTCAGTGTGGCCTCTCTCTCTCGCTCTCTCGCTCTCTCGCTCTCAATTCAAATTAGCTTTATTGGCATGAATGTAATAACAACATTGACAAAGCATCATATATACACAACATAAGAACAATCAGCCCCATACATTTCATTAAACAATTAAAGCATAAAGTAATCAAAGTGTGTTTGTGTTTAAAAAAATATATATATACATTAAAAATTAAAATAAAATAAATAAATAAAACGGTAAGTGTGTGTGTGTGTGTGTTAAAAAATATATATAAAAAATAAAATAAATAAATGAAACAGTAACGTGTGTGTATATATTAATATACCAAAAAAACATTTTTTTTAAAAATAATTAATTGATTAAAAAAAATAATAAAAAGAAATCAGTATCAAATGTAAAAACAAAACAATTACTAAAATATCAAATGATCAAAATAATAATAATTTGAAAATCTGAACAATTATTTGTTAGTCTGAGGTTCCACTGGTTGTCCTCACTTCATGGCATGAGGAGACATATTTTGCAGCAATTATTTCGCATTTGGGCATTTCTCCCAGTAAATAGGGGAGTTTTTGTGTGTCTGATATGAATTCGAATTCGGGGTATATTTGGGAAATGTATGCAAAGTGTTTTTGTCTTTGTATTTTATATTTAGGGCATGAGGTTAGAAAGTGCAGCTCTGTCTCTACCTATCCCCTGTCACACTCTCCTCTTGTGGTAGCCAGCTCTGTCTGTGGCGACCCTTTTCTATGGCCAGGCTGTGTTCACTCAGTCTGTTTCTCAGTTTTTTCTCAGTCTCTCTCTCTCTCTCTCTCTCTTTGCAGTAGTGAGGAGGAGATGATGTCTTGGATATTCCGAATAAACCTGGTGGCAGCGCTGTTCTCCGCTCCGGCCTTCCCCGCTGCCATCGGCTCCATGAAGAAATTCTGTCGGCCCATCTTGCCGTCCTCATCCACCAGACTCAATCAGGTACACACACACACGCACGCACGCACACACACACACACACACACACACACACACACACACATACAGAAGATGACATACATTAGGAACAAGATAAGCTATCACACTCGACTGGCTTATATTTTTCCTGTAGAAACATCAAACACCACAATGAATATCTAGTTATGACGGATATTTTGCATTGTGTATAATATACAGTTTATCACTGCAGTATGCACAAATCCTTCTACATGAAAAATCTCTACACAGGGTGGGCATTTTTACATCTTCTATTTGTGTCTACTTGCATCTGATTGGCTGTTTTGGGGGTCTTCCGGTTTATGTCCGGGCTGTGATTGGTGCAGGAGGATCAGCTGCTGAGTCATGAGAGCAAGCTGAAGCAGATGAGCCTAGAGCTGGAGGAGCACCGGAAAAACCTGCCCTCAGCCGACCCCAAAAGCCGCGAGTGGGAGGAGTACCGGCTCAAAGAGCACTACCTCACGTATGAGGTACAGGCTTTACACAGCTTCGGTTAATTTGTCTGGTGTTTTATGTCTGATTTTTAGGGGGTTTATGTTTTGTTTTCAGTTAGCAGCTAAGAGACCAAAATAATTTCTGTTTTCTCTTCATATGCATTTTTTAAGTACATTATCATTTGTCATTTTTTTATTTGTAGCAAGGAAGACGTTCAGGTTGCAAATATATGATCTCAGGATAACTGTTAGATCGGGAAATTCGCCTCTTGTTTTATCTTCTTTTGGTCTTATTTTTCCTCCCCTCTCTCTGAGCAGAAGACTAGGTATGAGACGTACATCAGCCTCCTGCAGGCGAAAATCCGCGCAGAGACGGACGACCTTGAGAAAATCGAGGCCAGCTTCATGGGTGGCCTTATCATGGAGGGTGGCCTGGCCAGCCGCGAATGCCAACTCCGTAAGACGCGGTCCTCCCCGTCCATCAGTCAGGCTCAGGGCGGACTGAACGGCAAGGCCATTGGATGCACTGCCCCAGGACAGAGGAGCTGAGGGGAGGAAGGAGGACCAGAGCCCACAAACCAACACCTCTCCAGGCCAAACTAGCTTAATCCTCCAACTTCGTATTGGGCTTTCTTTTGTTAGTATTTTGTGTTTTGGGCTCCTCTGTTCCTCCTGTTGTAATTCGAGTATGAGAGTGGGCAGCAACAGAGGAAATGACCGTCACTATCCTTCCCAGAATTTATCAACCCTGGTGATAAGTTTCTATCCTAGAGAAATAGATGAAGATGATGAAGAGCCCCGCACTTGATACCCAATAAGTAACCCTGCCAAACCTCAGTTCTTTGAACTTTTATTATTGCACATTAAAATGATCCTAACTGTGATCACTATTTATAATGACATCATCAGTATTATTTTGAAATGAAACTCAGAAGGATGCTTTCTTTAGTTGAAGTGTGTTGTTAGTTAAGAGCAGAACTTTGAGTAATTTATAATGTGTTATTTTAAATCCAGATATAGAACAAGCAGAGACAGACTGGTTTGCCGCGGTCCTCCCTGTCTTGTCCTCGTCCTGCAGTGAGGCAGCGATTCAGATAAAGATGGTACTACTGTAGCATTTAGGCCTTTTTTCCCACTCATGTTTACACACCCAGCAACTCACATGAGTGTGTATGGACCTACAGTATGGGTGGAGTGAGGTGTGTGAAGATACAACATATCTGTCCCAGAGTTACAAAAACTCTCAAAGAACTTCTCAGAAGGATCAAGTCCTTGCTATGTATAGCATATTATTTATTTATTTATTTAATTCTCCAAACCTTTATTCACCCCAGGAAGGGTTTACACTGAGCATGCGTGCTCTTTTTCGGCAATTTCCTTCTTGACATTCATACAGTTACATTCATTTGTAAGTTTAAAGGAGCTGCCAAGTGGAACAGCCGTGGTTTTAGCCGTTCACTAAGCTGCTCCACCAGAGGAACTGGAGGTTGAGTGCCTTACTCAAGGGCACCTTGACACTAGTTGTTGAGGGATTTGGAGAGTGTTAGTCAGTCACTTGTCAGAGAGATCACAAGTCTGTTTCTGAGACTTTTAAGCCACCGCTAGCCCAAATACTGACATGTATTCAATTATTCTGTTTGCTTTCCTTACAACTCAAATCTGAACTGAAGAGGATAACTGTGTGTGTGACTGGATGAAAGCACCGTGCCATGTTCTGTTTTATCCCACAAACCACTCTTCTTATATCACGACAGAGTGCACTGAGCTGATAGAGCTGATGCGTAACAATAAATGGTTGGGTGTGAGGCTTCTAAAGATCAAAATGAAGGGCAGAACGGGAAGGTGTGGGTGGGAGGCACACGGTATGAGTGGGTCAGCTGGTGTATGTGTGTGTGTGCACATGCATGTGTGCGTGCATTGGCATGCTCTTTTCAAGTGGTTCCAGTTGAGACGCTGTAGGCAACAGGAAGAAATAAATATAGCAGGGTCATGTTTTTGTATGAAGAATTTATTGTGCATGTTTGGTGAGGAACAATCTAATGGCATTCTGCTGAATAAGACTGCCGACACAACCGGGCCCGTATCTCTCAAAATCATCTTCAGCGCAAAGGGCAGCCACATTCCTTGTGACAACAGATATACCATAACCTCTAACCAATCCACGTTCTGAATTATAACAACTTAGTGGACGTATCGTAGCTCGTTTGGCCTCGTATTGGGCATTTTACTAGTATTGGTGTACTCCTTCCACTGCCATCGTTCCTAACAGATGAAGATGTTTTTGGGAAAGCAGGCCATGGTGAATCTTAAGACAGAGGCCGGCTGATTGGGGAGTGTAGCAGCAGGACTGCTCCAGCATAATGTTCTTAGGTGAAGAAACATGTCGGCATTCTCGAATAGAGAATGGAACAGCAGCAAAACAACTCTACCAGTAGAGTAGCCATCAAAACATCCTCTACCTGGGGGAGGAGGAGAATAGGCGACTTTTCTAAGAAGAGGAGACTGGTTTGGTTTTCTAAGTAAGACCGCCTCTGTCAGCCAAGAACTGGCAAAACAGACATCCAGCACACCTTTTTCCAAACTAACAATATATTAAACCTTGTTTCTCATGGAAGGAGGACTTGTGAAACGTTCTGAGGCAGTGGGGATGTGGTGGAGTATCGCTGTTTGTGAGCACCTTAATTGATCCGAACCCATACACAGACACACCTTTCCTCTTTCTATGTAATTTGCTTATGACACAACTGTAGATCAGTGAGCTTAGTGCCCCTCACTCAGCCTCAGTGTGGCACAGAAGCATGTTGACATCACCAGAGCTGTGGATATCGACCGTATGAACAATCATATCTTTGGCTCTGGACACGGCGCTTCTGCTTCTTCCTATATCATATTAATAGTGACTGATGGGATCTGAGATCCTTCTGGGACTTGGCTGGAATCCTGGAACCGGATCCTTGTACAGACCAAAATGCTGAAGTGGAGCTGGGTTTTCAGAGAGGAAGTACCATTTTATAAAGCTGTATTGATAGGATGAATAACTGCTTTCTTACAGGGAGACTTCCCCTTATAGTCACTTTGGCTGTTGTGCTAACCATTGTTTCCCGATGTTCTAGGGTAGGCCTGTGCTGTAATATAGGGTTGTGACAAAAAATATTTGTTGATTGTTATGTTTTATTTAAAAAATGACAACTTCGGCACTTTGATGTCAGCATTGGATCTGTCTGTTTGTTTGTATATCTGAACTGTTTTTGACAGGATGCTCATACTATGTAAAGGACATATTTACTGAATATTTAGTCTGTGCTTCATAAAGTGAGCTTTTATACAGATGATTGTGGTTGTGATTTATTAAGAACGTTAACGCTGTGCTAAAAAAATTGCTTATTTGAGTGCCACAGACATCTTTGAAATTTTGTAGGTATTACTTTGTGTTACCCAACATGGGTAAATGCACTGGAGGATGCTCATTAATGTGCTTAGTCTGCAGAGCTTTAAAGTTAGCATATTAGTCAAATCCATTATAAAACAGCTGTTCACTTGACCAAAGCTCTAAGCGTTCAAGTACCTAATAGCCACAGACAATAAATTGTGAGTTTGTAAGAGCATACAGTGTGTACCCATCCTGCAACTGTTGTAGAGTTCACCTTTACAGTACGTATCTCAGCACTTGGCTGCAACCCAAGTCAGAAGAATACATTCACAAAACTAGCCTAGCATGATATTTAATGTGTTATGGTTTACGTTATGTATCATACCATGACAAATAAACTACATTAACTTCACACAAAAAGGGTGTCTGCATCATAACACCTTTTAAAATTCTGCATGTAGCACATGTTCTTTTCTTACTTCTAACAAACCGACTACAACTCGTACTACTAACGTTACTTCTTGTTGTTCTTCTTCTTCTTTGTAGGTATTTAACCTAGTGACAAAATGCCGTTTGTCCATTTGGGCTACTGTAGAGACATGGCGGTGCAACATGGCAACATGTCTTTATACACCACTGAGATCATTGTTATGGATATTATATTGCATTCCTGTCAATAGATCCTCCTAAATATTACACACTGAACCTTTAATACCATACCATAGTAAGAATAGGGTGACGGTTATATAGCTACCCGCGTGTGTCTATAAGGAAAGAGCATAGGAAAATATAGAAAGAAAATTTAATTACTACAATATTAATTTTTTTGGAACAGTGGGTGTGTTAAAAATCTCTTCTCTTGTATTTGAATGGAGAGAGCATGTCCAACCCTGTACATCTGGTGACCCTAAGCAGGGTCATTTTGGAGATAGTGAAGTATTCATAGAACCAGCTACCTGCAATTATAACCTTTATGCATTTTATTTGTACCTCTAGCAACATAATGGGTCGCAGTTCTTTTACTGATAATTAAATACACTCACTGAAACACTCAAATTAAAACTGAATGACCGCACATGCCATTTTTACTTCTACTTTGTTTTTGTCTGAGTGCTTAGTGTTGAAAACTTAAAAATGATATTACCTGTGTTTGTCACACAGACTGTATTTAAAGAAGCGGCTCCAAACCTGCAGTATTAAAACATCTACTCTTGATGTAGCAGAAAGATAAAAGATTCTAGTTTGATTTTATATGTATCATTTCATTTTCATACTGTGCAGAAATATTACCTTGATGTATAGATAATGCTGATTTTTTACAGCATTCTCTATACATCAAGGTAATATTTCTGCACAGTATGAAAATCCCCATGTAAAGTGCAAAAGAACTTCTGTACAATACAAATCACTACTGTACACAATAAATGTAATTGGCCAATAACCTGAAGAGAACACTGCGCGCAAAGATTTAAAAGGTTCAATCAGCAATATATTAAAATCAAGGACCCCTGCAAACCGAGGCAGTCCTTACTTGGTCAGACAGATTGGACGGCCACTGAACAAGGATCACTTGATGGAGGTGGAGCAAAGTTCCCGGAAACAGACGTCAGCTGGCATTCATCAGCAGTTACCAGCTGTGGGGTAAAATTACTTTGAACATTTTTAGCTACTTGTGCACATGCAATTTAATTTTCCATCAGCGATAAAGAAACAGAAAGCTTAACAACTGTATCACTGGAACCAGTCAATAGGGACAAAGCTTGAGTGTGGTATGATGATGGGACTGGTATAAAACAAAAACATTAACATTTGTTGTGATTTGTTGGTTTATTAATTTTTAATTTTTTTTTAATTTTATTTTTAATTAAAGCATTAATCATTAGATCTTAATCATACATATGGTGAATTTGTTGTAAATAAACACATAGGCTAATAATGTACAATTGGCAACTTATAGTTAACTTAACAGCAACAGTATCCAAGTACAAGAAGATAACAGTGAATTGTGATTTAGTTTAGTTTACTACTTTATTTGACAGGGGCAGTGTATAGTAACAACATTTCTGAAAATTAAAACACATTTTTATTGGCTGGAGTACAAATAAACAGTGTACAGGCTGCACACAAAACTATTATTATATTAACTATATAAAAATGAAGGCAGTGGGGACATTTTCACTTACCAGTGCTTTCATCATTTCTTCCACCATCACCAAAATAGCCCCACTTCATTCCTGAATATGTTTTTTTATTTATTTATTGTAAACGGAAAATAATGCTTCGTTAATTAATGTAAATTAGGGGTAAATCTATTCAGCTTTATGCTTAGTATGTATTTGTTTTAGTTTCTAATCTAACTAAATGTAATTATTGAGCCTTGTTGCTTTTGGACACACGCAGAAGATCTCGTTACTTTTCCCTGTTGAAAGGCCAACAGACAGACGGGACGTGGCTATACCGGATACACGTGCATCCACATGTGTTTACAACCTTTTAAAAAGGTCTTATTAAAAAAACTGAAGCGTTTTGTCGCTAGAAGTTCATCATCTGGTAAGGATTACATTACTTAACAAACCTTATACTTGTTGTTTCTTTCCTTCATTAACTATCTTCTTTTCCAGCGCCTGATGGGTTTATTCTTTACATGTTTTATATCCGGGTTCTTCTGGTGGAAACGTGGCTTTGGTCTTTACCTACCTGCCCACTCATTAAAGTTCACTCGCTCGGGTAGGAGGGCGGGGTCGGGTACAGGCTGCGACGCATTACGTACGTCACTGGTTACTACAGGCCTGGGTTACCAGTTTTGAATCAAACAAACTTGATGATCCTAAAAAGCAAAGAAAACAAAACAAACTTGATGATCCCTGGCTTATCACCCAATTACAAAAGACTGTCAGTAGCTAACATTACATTATCAACAAGAAGTAGCAAAATAACTTAGTAAATTAGTTTTTGCGCTGGCTCTTGTTTGGGGATTTTGCTCTCATAGACATTTCAACTGACTACAAAACATCTTCCAAAGTCTTTACAGAAACAAGAAGTTGCGACGTCAAGTGGCCACTAAATTTCCTGTTAGGAGATAGAAAGTGCAAAAAGAAGATGTTAAAGTATGAAAAACTTTTCTGTGGTCACGAAATTGCTGGAAGAGCATGAAAGTAAGATTTATGCTTTATTCTGTTGCTCTATCTTGAGTAAACTTTGCACGTATGTTACCAATAAAATTAACAATGGCTCTGTTCCTTTTAAGGGTTGCAGTATAGTTAGTAAAATTAAAAGCAGTTGCAAGAGCCGTTATTCAGCTGCAACGTTTGGAAATCACAAAAACAACTGCATCATGTGGTTAATGCTAATCCTCTTTGACACTGAAAAAATTTAAGAAAATAATCAAATGTAATTGTTTTTTTTTATTGCTTTATCTTTTTAATTCAATATAATACACAATATGTTGTGACCGCCTAGCTTGTTTTATTTAATGTGTCTTATTATCCACAAGGTTTTTGTCAAAAGCATGTGTTTTCATGTAACCGTGCCAAAATAAAGTGTAAGTTAATTTGCCAGCTTGGTGTTTAAAGGGGAAGGTGAACCCAGTATGTTCCTGCTCTTAAAGCTTTTTAAATAACCCCAGCTAGTTTATAACAGAGCCCAAACACTAGACCACATACATGAACCCAAAATGTACTTAAATTGAATTTGACTTTCACTTCCCCTTAGACTGTAATTGCATTATTTTGATATAGCACAGACGAGTGCAAAGAGGCCTCAGAATAGAAAAAGCAGGCACTTTATTTTTCAAATGAAATGGATACCTTCTGAAAACGTTAAGAAATGGCTATACCAAACCCCTGTAGGCTATATGACCACTCTATTGTCAATGTAATAATGGAAGGGTCAGAGTCACTCCTTGAAATGTTTACAGCACTTCACAAATTCCTACAAAACATGTCCATTATTGAGCAGTGTCTTGTTAATAATATGAACTAAATCATTTTATGGTTGAAATACCACATGAATCATCTTAATATATTACCAGTTTGTTCCCATAGCTCCCACTGTTCTTCATATTACCGTCACCAAATCTGCTGGTTATAATGTGAATTTAATGTGAATTGCCATCGGTTTTATTGCTTTTGGTGTGCTGACCTGTTGCCTACACTGCCAACTGAAAAATCCTCACCTGGCCGATAACAGTTAATACTGTTTTGTCAACAGCGTGTCCTCTTTCCCACAGTGGCAACAATCCGGCACTCTAAATTTGATTTCCACATGGAAGTCAAAAGCAGATGTCTGGTACACTGTTTAAAATCTGATCTTTGTTTCCATCCACTGTTCTTGCCCTCCTATTGTGCTCTGTGCATTTTTTATTCATTAATAAAGAAGCTTTCCAAGGACATCTGATAGATAAATCCTTTAAACATAAAATAATTATCATCATTACAGTATCTACACCATTTCAATACAAGTATCTAAACAATGTTCCATCCATCTTCATCCACTTATCCGGGGTCAGGTCGCGGGGCTAAACAATGTTAATTTACATAAAGATAGCAAAGGCTATTTCAACATTTAAGATTTTCAATATAATAAGTCAACAGGCTATTTAAATCTTTCTTTTTATTGTCTGTCTTATTTTACTTAGTAAGTCCATCCCTGCTAAACATGGTTGACTGTAGTGTTGAGACAGTTGTGCAGAGACAGGGACGTGTGGAATGACTTTTTATTGCGCGATTAGTCATTTTTCAGACAACAAGGCTCCCCCAACATTAAAACAAACAGCAATGTACAAAACAGCACACCTTTTTTTTGCCATCAACGGAAATTTAATAAGGTAGTGAGAGTACATAACAGAAAGTAATGAAGTGTAAGGACGCGAGTTATGATGATGTTGAGATGTATAGGATGAGCTTGATGTCAAAGCCAAAGTAAGCACCATCGTCATGTTGTCAGGAAAGGCCATATTTCAGTAAGAAATATTCTAGAAGGGGTGAGGAGAGGTTAAACATGATACAAGAGGGTTGTTATCACAGTTTTCAGACATTTTTACCAACTAAAAAAAAAAGAGAACAATATCGGTGTAGCACTACTTTATCATGCAATTTACTTTAGTAAACCTTCTGACACACAGACAAAATATACTTCAATAAGTAGAACTCAATACATCTCTGTCCAGCAATAGTCACAAAGCCTGTAATTTATACTCTTTGAATGTGAGATCCCTATCAAAAATAATATGCAGATTTTTATTTTTCTTAATATATCTAAAGTGCAAGTATTTATCCATTTTTATTCAATGCTTTTGTAAGTATAAAATACAAAGGAAAAAAACAGCAATATGTTTTTCCTGTTTACATGTTATATTTTTCTGAAAGGAGGAGCATCATATATAACAAACCATATATATATATATACACACACACGCCACAGATAAAATAGTTTTGAAAGATACAACATATTATCTCATATGGGGATGGTAAAGGGATTTAGACCAAACGGTGACATGGGATATGTTCATTGTGCATTGACCCCACCCCTTGAAATCCAGGATCCATTTCCCAACATCTTGAAAGAATGTCTTTATAACTATACACAACAGGAGCCTATACAGTCTGCAAACATGATGGACCCTACTACTCGGTGCGTGTGCAAACAGAAGACGTGCTGAATGGGCTCCTCTGTCAGTGGTTTGTGATGAGTCATATAGTGCTTGGCTTTGAGCAGAGGCTGCGATTGGCTGTGTGATTAACCCGGAACTCTGAATGGCCAATGAAAGACTACAACACTGAAACCAGAAACAGAGCAGATTTGGTTGTCTGGAATATCTTATGGAAGTTCAGTCTGTTTTAAGTCAGTATTTGTACCGTTTGGTAGAGGCGGGTACCCACCACCCACATTTCAATTGTGGAAGTTTGCTGTTATAAGTCATGTACATGTGGCTGTTTGAATGCTGTCAGAAACGTGGATAATCTCCCCATTCAAGACAGAAGGAACAAGCAGACGAAGCATCTACAGCTGGAGCCATCATAGCAATCTGCATTTGAGTACATGCAACAAGTAGCTACTTTTGGGTTGTGTATACAATGTAATTTTATATTTTTATCTTATATTTCCATCAGTTGAAATGTTAAGGAATGATCTGGTCATCTGTTGTTTAAGCAACAAAAGAAATAAACTACTTTAAATAAAATTAGACAAAAGGAACACTGCAGTAGTAACAGACAAAAGGCAGGATAACTTCATGATTAGGGATTGCTACGATGGCTACCGCTGTGTAATAAATGAAAACATAATTCTCGTCAATGCTAACAGCTTCGGTGCATCGCCATCCATATACACTGAACTTAGCCAGTGCTGCTGGGGACAGCGCACAGCTTGACCACTGACGCTTTATACAGAACACAAGACGAAAAACATCTGCCTACCATTTTGCATTTGAGTCCCAGAAATGGATGACCGTGGAATGTGGGCACAACATGGCTGCAAGGTCACTCAGGGTTTTGCTGTGACATTGGGTGAGCTCTCATAAACTGAGAAATCAGACTCGATCACACTGTTTTCAGCAAAATCACAGGTGGCCCTCCTCCTCTGTACCTCAGATACAGCTACGACCCAAAATGGACGAGTCATGTTTCACAATGGGATCGTTCTGCTCTCAAAACACAACAAAACAAGTCAACACTTCTTTTAATCTTTAAGAAAATGTGTGCATTTTACAGAGTGAGGCATTCGAGCAGGATCGACTTCTCCTTATATTTGGCCATCAGAGTAAGAGAAAGACAGAAAGGAAGTGTTGTATTTCCAGTCTTCATGTAGCATGAGCCTCCTGGAGGCTAGAACACTTTAGGGAACAAGTGCTATATCAAAATAGAGAGTCCAGACTCATGTTGAACTCAAGATGAACTCAGACTGACCTCAGATGTGCTTTGCTGGGCACATAGTCATAGGTGGCTTGTTATGTGTGTTTAATGGAAATGGGCTTTTTATAATTCACTGTGCAGTGTGAGGAAATATTGTCATCTCCGCAAGAGGGCAAAGAAATTTCCTGCTCTTCGCCAAAGCAGAGAGAAAAGTCCTAACTGGATCTGACTGACAGCCGGGTCAGTAGGTCATGGTAGGCTGCCGCTGGTAAGCTCCTACAGTGCAGTGCCAGGCTTCATCAGGCCTTTCACCAACACTCAAACAACAAACAAACCTGGGCCAAAAATGTCCTGCGTGGAACAGATGGGATTTTCTGGAACATTTTTCTTGGCTCTATTGCCACAGGCACGCCCAATCAAACGCAGCTCTACGTTTAAAAGCAAGGGACTTCTGATACAGTTTCAGTCCAGGTGTGCTTTGGGGGAATTCTGCTTCAGTCTAGCCTCAGCTATCCCATGTCTGGTAGGCCCAGGCTGTAACTACATTAGCAGCTTTTATCCAGCTGAGGCCTCTAAAGCTGCAATCCATGCAGCCTGTGTTTCCCCTTAGTGCCACCACTCTGACAGGGCCTGGGACCAGGCTCAGACATACCCGCTGTGGCAGGCCAACCTGTTTTAAATAAAGCTGATAGGTGAACTAACCACTTGGAGTATATTGATTTTTAACTAGCACTTCACTGACAGCCTAGAGGTCGACTGGGTCAAAAAGAGGGAATGGACTGTGTGTCTGACAGAGCGTATTTGGGCATGTTTTGCTGCACGGACAATGAGCCAGGGCCTTTTTAATGCTTTGAATTCCGAGTGGGGGAGAGGAGCAGACCTGAGATCCGAGTCTGCCCATGTTAGAAAGAAGCATAGTGATCCTCATTGTCAAAACAACAAACTCCTCCGTCCTTTGGGTCTGCTGCAGTTGATCCCTATCGCCTAACTCAAGTGAAACCCGTGTCTGCCAAAGTCAAAATGTAGTTCACCTGTCTTGCGATCGGCAGTCCCGGGTGAGAGAGGCTCCAAACACACAGTTTCCTGGATTCTAATGACGGGAGGCCTTGTGCAGTTCTAGACACCATTCAAAATACTTTAGTGGCCTCCCAAACACTCAGATAGCAACAAGAGGCCTCGACAGGGAGAGACTGTGTGTGTGTGTGTGTGTGTGTGTGTGTGTGAGTCAACCACCCCTGGACCCAAGCCCCAAGATACTATTCAACCTTACAGTTAGACAGTTAGAAGGTGTTAACTGTCTTCGTTGTGTGTGTGTGTGTGTGTGTGTGTGTGTGCCTTAGGGGAGGAACTAGGAGGGGAAGGGTTTTTCTCTGGGGTGACTCCGTAGGGGGACGTAAAACACCCGAACTAGTCTACGCGCACTGATGACAGACAAGGCAGCCTACTGGTTTACAGAACGTGACAAATACGTGAAAAATACCCCACTACTAGTCTGACTTTTTTTTTTCCACTTTGAGCAAGTGCTTGAGAAGAAAGTCTTCACATTTCGGAAATAAAATGCAGATGCATCAACCTCATCGTCATGCTTTCGAACATCTACTGATCACATAGCCTATACATTTTTTCGTCTTTTAATAGTCTATACATGTGATACAATGCCGCAATTGGCACGTACACAATATTGCACACTAATATGAAACATCCTACACTAGTCAGTGTCTTCCTCTCTGCCTGGGAGGGAGAAACCTGACACGTTTTGGACAACATAATGTGGAGAAAAGAACTTTGAAGGGAAAAAAAAGAGCATCAGAATAAAAATAAAAGTGACATATTCTGAGCGGCGAGGCCCCCAAGGAGCGATCAAGGGGCTGTAGCACCATAAAGAGATAGATACTGCCTCGGCCCTGCACTGATAGGCCTCTACATCCACTGGACTGCACTCAGACTGACGGCGTGGGACCGGCCGGCTGGCCTGCATGGCTGGCTGGCTGCCTGGCTCTTTAACAGCATCCATCTCAGCTCTGACGAATAGCCTCATCCAGCCGCTCCAGATTTAGTTTTGTTGTTGTTGCTGTTTTTTTTATTGTTTATTGTTTTTTTACATCATGGTGCATATGGTGTGCAAAGCCACGCGCAACATCTCCAGATGAATCTCCATGGTGACACCCAGTGCTGCCACAGGCAGTACATCCTGGGTCGTACTCCTGGTCCACAGAGATGCATCTCTACTCTGAGAGAGGCCACCAGGCCAGGGGCGAAGCTAAGAATTCTGGGCTCCAGGGTGCCATAACACACTGAACCCCCTCCTGTTTCCAAATTGCACTTCCTCTATCTGAAGGGCCCGATCTGTTTCTGCCCACTACCATAGTTGGCCTCCAAGCTCCCAGCAGCCTTTCAGCATACTTTTGCTGTTGCTACCCATGCTCCATGCACCACAGGGGTGTGAAACCTGCAGCCCTGGTGAGTATATATTTCGGCCTACATAACTGCACTCGTAAATGAAAACGTACAGCGGTCGAGGTCACAGACCATCCACGTGAGAACACGTAAACGAGTGGAGTGTATAAGGCACGGGTCGTAATGACGTCAGAGAGGATGCGCTGCCTCACCGCACGCTGCGCTGACGCGTCTTTTTTTGTTTTGTTTCCACGCCTTGCGCTCCCACAAGTGGACCTTATCCTTTTGCATCCCCCACCCTCCCAGAGGAAAAAAATCAACAAAGTAACAAAGAAAAAACTTAACCCACAGAAAACGTGGGTATCTTAATAAGGATTTTTTACAGCTGATTCACAAAATCATAATTAGTACATCTAAGTTAGCACTTTTTTCATTTAAGTTTATATGGACATGGTGCAAGAGGGTTGATATTCATTATAGTAGCTTAGAGATTTATCCCATTTGTTTGAGGCAGCACAAAATAGGCTATTTATTTATTTATTTATTTGAGTCTCAACCTTCCCATAATGGCATGATAGAAATGCTTTCATTAGCCTACTACGTTTTAGGTCAAATTGAAGACTATAGCCTACTTTGCCAAACTTCTTTTCAAAACGCATGCTGACAGGTGTTTACAGGCCTGTAGTTCAGCGTTCTGTAATTCATACACTTTTAGAGCGCTTTCATATTTATTCTGCGTACCTTTATAATAAACTATACATCTGGTATCAGATTTTGGTTTCATAAAGTCCATAATATATTCTCTTTGTGCTGATGTCAAATGCTCGTTCTACATGAAGACTGTCATTTTATATAATAGACCTCTGGTTGTATTTTTGATTAAATCTTAGTATATGACCAGTTTGAAAACATTTAAACATTTTTTCTCGAAATAGCTTTGATGTGTGCAAAATCTGTCATTTGATAGAGATATAAACACTCTGGTCATTGTCATTTAAATCAAGTAGGAAACAGTTCATATCTTACAGTTCAATCCTTGATAGCAGCGGCTTACTGTCACATGGGTGGTAAGTGGGGTGACATCCAGTAAAATGAGCGAGGAGACAGCAGAGGTGCTGCCATGTCTGTGGAGGTTGTGTGTGGGGTGATTCCCTTGGAAATTCTCTTTCAATTTTACAGTTCAAAGTCTCGTTTTCTCTCAGAGTTCAGTTTTGTCTTTGTTGTTTCATTTCTGCTCTCTTAAAATCCGCGTCAGTCATCGTCGCCCTCATCTCCGCCGTGCGGGCCCTCAGGTAGCAGTTCGGAGGCCCGTTTCTCTCTACTCCTCTCCTGGATCTTCCTCATTTCCTCCGCGTATTTACAGAAGGTGTTGCCGAATTTGGACCACACTTTGCACGGAACCGTAATGGAGTTCCGGTAGGTGGGCTTCACCTCGCTGACCCGCATGAAGACCCCGTACTTATTGGAGCCCACGTCAAAGAAGAAGCGCTTGTTGTCGACTGTGAGCGAGGTGCCCTCGGGGAGCTCTGCCGGCTCCTCGTCCACGCCGTAGTCGTCGATGAGTTTGGCCAAAGCGTCGCGGAACTCAATGAGACCTTGCGCCGGCAGAGCGATAGTCTGGCCTTGCGCGCTTCCCAATCCGGGCCCCCGATTAACGGTCTGCCGGATCCTCAGGAACCGCCCCCTCTGGTTCTCTTTCAGATCCATGTAATATTTCCGATTCTCCCGCACCAGGAATTCGCTCTTGAGCGCCCGCCGGGGCTCATCCTGCACTATGTCCGGGTTGGTCGGGCCCAGCTGGGCGTAATGTTCAATAAAGTCCCCGAGATAATCGCGGAACTCCACGGCCACCGACATGGAGAGAGTGAGGCGGCTCTTGTTCCCCCCAGCCCCGACCTCGGCTATCTTTAGGAAGCGGCCTTTAACATTCTGCTTCACGTCAAGGTAGAAGCGCTTGTTCTGGATGTCGACGCGCTTGGAGGCGAGCTCCTCGGTGTCGTGCTGCAGCCGGGACATGGCGCCCATCGCACCCGGGGGCAGCGTGCCGGGGCCTGCGGTGGGCCCTCCGTGGTCACTGCCACTGTCTCTGTCCGCCATGATGCTGCCTCCCTGCTTTACCTTCCACCGTCTCCCTCTGCCTGCTGCAACCTCGACTGCCCGTCAAACCACTCCGCCGCTCTATCGCGAGACGAGAGAGGAGAAGAGAATGAAAAAAATGAAAGCAACTGTAGATAGTGTTACTGTAGTACTCCAGGCGGGCTGCGTTCAAGACAGTCGCGCTGTTTTTGCAACGTTTTGCAGATTTTTCACTTTAGCCTTTAGTATAGCCGTGTATTGCAACTGAAAGTTAACCCCCACCCATGTGAGCCTAAAACACTGCAGTAGGCCTACTAACATCAACATAGAGAGATAGATAGATAGATAGATAGATAGATAGATAGATAGATAGTGTCTAAACAGTGCACAGAACAGGGACAAGTCATACCTGAGGGTTATTGGTTTGAGTGTTTCAGCACCACGGACAGTTGTTTGGGGCTTTCAGCACCACGGACAGCGAACCCGGACAGTCCCTGTGGAAGGAGACGGAGAGAGGGAGCAGGATGAAAGAGAAATTTCTCAATGAACAGTAAATGATAGCGATGTGTGGGAGTCAGAGGGAGGGGGCTGATACACTGTGAAGCATCACGAATCATTACCCTATGATTGGACTTCTCAGTGTCCTTAAATTAGTTCATCAGTGGACTGTAGCAAAAAGCCAATAGTTTAATTAAAAACTCTGATTTTGGACAATCAACTTGTCAGAAATAAAGAAAAAAAGAATGAACTCACATACAGTAAATGTACATAGAAGTTAGAAAACCAGCTAAATACAGCCATGTAATTATACAATAATTCCTGTAACATCCCACTATATCCTCATTTCAGTCTCAAGTTTGACTAAATCCCAGTAAAAAAGGTCATATTCGGTCCAACAACAGCAACAACAAATGTCCCAGGTGACGTTATGAGGTCTTCAGCCTTCATGGGCCTGGGGGGGTAAAACAGACCTCAAGGAGAAGAATGATGTTGATGTGAGACTTGATTAATGTGGATACGAACGGAACAGCTTCATGAGATTCGACGCCGATGGTATTATTAATGATGATATTATAAATAATAAGAGATAGCATCTGGAATTGGAGCACAACACCATATGCTTTAATTCATAGACTTAACACTAGTATTTGTTTAAGGAAATGTCTGAAATGAAAACATGTCCTTTAGCAAACTCTCCGTACTGTGTCAGTAGATATCTGACAAAAATTCCCTATGGGCCAAATAATAATAAAAGCAGAATTCTTTTAAAACTGACCAACTACTTTAAAACTATCCTAACATTGATTTATGAGCTGGTAAAAGACATGTTAAAAAAAAATTTTTTATTCATGAGTATTGCTGGTGTAGAAAATAGGGGAGAGAGGGCTGCAAAGAAAAAATCTGGAACAAGTGTACAAAGTCTAACAGTAACAAAACAAAAAACAGCTTTGTAACTACAACTAGAGTGTTTTAGCATCACAGTTAGGGACCCTGACAGTGGAGCAGTTTGGACTGCAAGTGTATCACGAGAGACCAATTTAAGTGACCCTGCTGAAATGCCGGTGCATTACCAAAAACAGCCCCTCTAATAATTCCCACAGGTTCACCACGAGTATCAGGGAAAATGTGGAGGCCACCCGGGGTCAGTCAGCAGGGATCGTTTTTTTACTCCCGTTTGCTTTGTCAACAATGATTTGCTTTCAAGGCTAATTTGGAAATTCCTAAATTGTGTGCAGGGTCTCTGAATGGGGGCTCTGAGTGGCTGAATGAATGACGGAAAGACAGATCGTGAATGGATGGGCAATGGGTGGAGTGGTATAGGGGTGGGTCACTGGACGGATCACAGACTCTGAAGGGCTGTATTTCCCTCTTGAAATGCTGTGGAGAACCTCAAACTGGAGTCCCAGTAATGTGGAATCCACATGTGACTAAGAAAAGATAAACCCAGCAGGTTTTGTTGCATTTAGCACCATGGACAGCACTGAATCTGTTTGTACTTCCAGATATAGGGGTTGACTCTTTTAGGTTAATGTATTACAGTAAAGAATGACACATTTAGTGAGGAGACCGACCTTTATTGCAGAAACTGGCTGTGGCCTTGAGTTTGTATGAGGTGCCATGTGATTGGCCTATTGGGACAGAGCACTAAATCTGTCAAGCCTTTCAGCACCATGGACAGAGACTGGTCCCTGACGTGACCTGCTGATGGTCAAACATGTGGATGAAGCCATGATGTAGGTGCATACTGTGGTGAAATGGCCTCTCGTACATATCCTTTATCATCTCAGTCATCTATAGTAAAAAATGTCCACGTCCCATAAATGAGCTTATATCTTATCCCTTTCTCAGCATGGAAATCGAAAGGCTTTCTGACCTCTAGCGAAGGACGCACAGCTCCTGACAGGGGGAGAAAGGCGAATCTTATGAATGGCTTGATTGATTGATACAGAGATGGAGGCAGGGACTGGTTTGCTGTGGAGGGAGGAGGGTATTCTTGTGGTCACCATAAAAAGCCCGAGTATAGTGTGTAAAGCTCTCATTTCATTGGTGGAGATGCATTCAATGAAAAAAAGTGGTTTTATTAGCTGTAGCTGAGCAGGATTGGCAAAATATTTGGGTAGGATGTCTTTGCAGCACCCGCAGGTTGAAGTAACTGATGCTCCCACGTGTTGCCATAGAGTCCTCAAACTGTACAGTATCCCAAGACAATAGTGAACTGCAGTGACTCAAATAATAGTGGGGAAAATGTCAGTGTGCTGACACACTTTGTGCTCTCTTGCAGCGTGCAGTGAGCATATAGATGTCTGAGGGCAAGACTCGAAACTCCCAGCTTGCCTCGCCATGCTGAGGAATCCATTGAGAGAATTTCGCAGCGTTAGTCATCACAACAAGTATCCGCAGTGTGTGTAGTAGTCGCCTATAGCCTCTCTTGCACCTCTTGCACTGGAGATCCACAGTGGGCGCCGTGCAGGGCTTGGCTACAGACGCACTCTGTGCTGTGTGTCTGTGCACTGCGTGCGTGATTTAGGTTTAACACAGTCGACCGGTATGGTCACATGCTGGTTTGGTCTGTGGCGCTGTGCCGGTGGGTGCCCAGGTCGTTAGGGTGTTTGCGCAGGACGTGGCGAGCCGACGCCAGTGACCGGGCAGGTGATGTTTGCTCACGTAAGCCGCTCGCGTTTGATGAGGGGCGCAGGGGACGCGGCTGGAGAGTGCGCGCTACTGTTGCATCGCCTCACCGGATAACCCTTGCTATCTCATCCTGTCCGTCTGTTCCTCCCCGGTTTTGTGTGTCTCTTTTTTATGTTGCTTAGCCACAAACGGATTTGCAGGAAAGGGACTCTTTTGACGATCGAAATAAGTGGATAAAGGAGCCGACCTTGCGTGTGCGTGTGCGTGGGGTGCGTATCGTTTCTTGTGATTCCCCTGTACGCGCAAGCTGCTTTTTCCTTCCAGAGAGGCAATGCGCCCACCCATGCGATGCTAGCCTATTAGCTGGTGAGAGAGAGAGAGAGAGAGAGAGAGAGAGAGAGAGAGAGAGAGAGAGAGAGAGCGTGAGAGGTTTCAGCCCTGGATTCGAGAGGAGGCTAATTTACGAGTCTTGTTTTGCCTTTCAGGAATAGGGGCGATAAGAGGGGGAGGGTGGTTGGTGAAGGAGAATGCAGCAATCACATTTTTAAGCATGCAGAAGCGGGCCGTTTCCGGTTCCTAGGCTGGTGTGTCCCCCCATCCGAGGCCAGCAGCCGTATGGGGAAAGCAGCGGCAGACACAGATGGCATGGACACTTCCACAAGGTCTGCCGCTCTGCCCTGCCTGCTCTGCCGGAGCCCGTTCGCCGCCGTCTCTCTCTTCCAGCTTGCTCCGCCGCCCAGCAGCACTGCAGCACAGCACAGGCTGACGGCATGAGGCTTGATCCAGTGCATTTCTCCATGCTGGTCATCGGGGTCTCCTTCGCCTGTTACGCCCCGAGTCTCAACTCCCTTCAGGATCAGGCGTACCGATCAGCCGTGGTCATCGAGGGCGAGGTGCGCTCCTTCCCGGAGAACGTCTCCTCCCGGGAGCCCTACAGTGTGAATGTCAAAGTGCTGGACGTGTGGCCCGTCAACAGCGGCGGCCTCGAGAGGGAGCAGCTCGTGACCGTCGGGGACTTCGGTTCCGAGGCCCCGTGCACCACGGTGGAGAAGGACCACAGATATATCTTTTTCATGGACCCGACCGCCGAGCCCTTGGTATTCAAAGCATCGTACGCCCCTGTGGACGCCAGCGAGCCGGAGCTGAAGAAGGATGTGGAGAGAGTGTTGTGCGAGGACTGCGGTAAGTTTAAGGCTTTCCCGTTATACCTGCCATACACTCACACCGCACTATAAGGGCCACTGAAGCTGCCATGGTGATGTAAGGAGACAGTCACCGCTCTCTGGCTGCGCGTGCGCGTGTGTAGTCTATACAATGTGTCAGCGTGTGTACACACGTGCATGCGCGCGAGTCGATTGACACTTCCATCCTCCATAACCCGGTCACCCATAATGAAATGAGAAGCGTGGCTGGGAACGCGTGTGTGCGTGTGTGTGTGTGTGTGTGTGTGTGTGTGAGAGAGAGAGAGAGAGAGAGAGAGAGCGATAGAGGGACGTAGTTAAAACAGCAGGTTCCACCTGGTGATTAGACACGCGCTGATGATCAGTGGGTACTGAAACTTCCAGCAAGATAAGCAACATCACATCATTACAGGAAGTCGCCTGCATGTGGAGTCTTAAGGTGCAGCTCCTGTGTGTGTCAGAGAGAGAGAGATAGATAGGCAGAGTATGTGATGGGAATCAGGGACAGCAACCTTGTCTTGAGGCGACCTCCTTTCCAAACTTTGTAGTTGCAGCCTGTACTGGGCTTCATGTTAGATAAGTTGCTGTTCTAAGTTCAGAAATCGTGCCAAAAGCCTGACAGTCAGTGTTGACTGCAGTAACAGTGGGTGGTGGTCATCTCTCAACTTGTTGTAAGTTTCCACCATGGACATCTGAAAGTGTGCTCCTGGTTTCAGGAGAAACTCTATTTAAGTTATTGTCATCCGTTATGACTTCTATAAATGAACAGTCTGAACACAGCACAAGAAAAAACTTAGACTATAGTCCAAAGATGAGGTTGTAATCTTTCAATTTTTTTCCTCACATTTCCTCCCTTGGTTTCTCTCCAACAGGGAGGAAAGAAGCCGTGAATTGATCCCTGTTCTTACCAAAAGTCTTTCAGAATCAGGGTCAGCTTCTCAGCTCAAACAACATGTGAACTGGCCTCTTACAAAATGTGATTTATATCTATTGTATATTAATCTGGTAGTTGCAAAGGCTTTCAGGTCTTTTACCTTTAGATATTTCCTAAAAGACAAGGCTGACTTTTTGGCAAATTATTGCTATGATCCACTCCACCTGTGTTTTCAGTATTTAAAATGTTACACTGCTTTTGGAATGATGTAACTACAATTTGTACCATCTACTACTGTTAAAACATCTGCTTGTCATGTGGTAAACCTGAGTGCAGAAGTAAACTGACAGGAAGTACCATTTTCCCCTGCTGCACAAAAGAGAGCGGAATAAGATCTTAACTATTCAAGTGTCACACATTTCTCCAATACCAGCTTTAGGAGCACCACTGTAAACCTTCTGGGGTTCATCATCTTTGTTAGGTGAATGTGAGGACGAAATCTTTGAAACAATGTGATTATACGGAAACTCATCTTTAAGTTCTTCAAATCCAGAATCATTGTAATTTCCATGCAAACTGCCAGTGTCTATAAAGCGTTAAACGCTAATAGGAAGTCACTCCGATGTCTTAATAAAGGGTTCATCCGGCATCTGAGCTAACAACGTGATGTTCTATTTTTACCTCCCTGACATGCTAAAATTATCAAGTCATTTATTTATGACAGTGCTGTTTGCAATCAGGCTTCAGTCTAAAACACATTTTCCAGGCAGGAATAAGCTCAAGAGAGGAGATACCCACTCATGGACTGATTCACCCCACACACATGCACACACACACACACACACTCACACCACAAGTATGTCATGAGGTTAAAGGGACACCTTAACCAAAAATATATAATTTCTTTTAACAATTGTTAGCACTTAGCCGCATCATTGAACATAAAAATGTTTGTACTCCATATCTTCAGACAATTCTGCAGGGTGAATTGGGTTTTGAGTTGTTATGAGTTGGAACCCAGTTTAACAACAGGAAAACAATATTCAATCATGTCTCACTTTGCAGTACAGATTTAGTTTCATGTGTCTACACCTATGCTTAGTGCATCTCAAACACATAAACCTTCAGTGAAGTATTACAAAATTATCGTCCTCTGCAAAATGCAACTGCTGTGTCGGCCAGGACTCCCACTCATTCATTGCTCACTCACAGGCTACACTGACACTTTTCATTGGGTTGATCCATGTCAGGGTAGCCGGTGAATGAGCTACGGCCGAGCAAGAGTCCTGGCCAGTGATCAGGCTGCAGATCTGCACAAGGGCATACTGTGGAAGAGTTTAATTTGAGACAGAAGTAACTGCAGCTTAAAGATGGATTGGGCTAAGGGGCGTGTCAGCAGACACACACCCTGAGCCTAGCCAATCCCAAACAAAGTCTAAACACAGCCAGCCAATTACAGCCAAACTGTTGGAAAAGCCCACTTCTGTACACACCCCTACCAATTTCTTTCAACACACTTAAATTATGGTGGTGCTTTTAGCTACAATATATGTTTAATTTTGCAGTAGGCCTATTATTGTAATTACTGTAAAAAGCTGCGCTTGGGTTGCAATGAGCACACAAGTTCATAGCTGAGACTAGCTGAGAATTTTACTGACAATTTTATGGTTTGTGTTAAAATTGTAATCTGTAATTCAACAACATGTTATTTTAATTGCCAAATTGTGTTACCAGTGGGTGGAGGTACACCTGTCCCCTCTCACCCAGCAAAAGAAAGTGTTTGGTATAAAATGCCGGGAAAATGAATTCTGAGAGATAGAAGATGTAGCTCTACATTTCCTTAATGAACAAGAGTACTGCAGCTGTTGTGAACTGGCACATTTACTTACCAGGAACAGAGCTTAAAAATCCTGTCAGACTTTATTCCGTCATGACAGTACACACTCTACCCTCTGGCATATATATCAAAACCCTAAATACAAGCGAGCATTCACCGTGGCAGCACCAGAGTGCCAAACATAAAGAGGATAGTACATCACAGTAGCCTAAAATACAGCATTACCATTTATGGTGTTTACTGTGGTAAAACATCACTACTGCTTTACTTGCATGTTTACATTTGTCAGCTTTACCGTATTGTAAAAGTCTCTGCAAGAAGTCATATAAAACTGTATAAAAAGAACACAAGCTTAGCAATTAAAGATACATTTTTTAGCTTGCTTGCTACATTTCTGGACTACCAGCACCTGTTGGATGGAAATTTAGAGACCTAGTTCTGGGCTACATGAATATGTAGAAGCCTCATGGTGTCAGCTTGAAATTGGTTGAAATAATAACCAAATCTGTTTAAAACAACTGGTTATTAGGTTTCTGACTTTCTACCAGTGAATGTTGCCATTCACTGCAAGCTACAGTTGTGCAAAGTTGGAAGCACAGACCCCTCGCTGGGAGAGAAATTATGAGACTGTAAATCTTTTGGAACTATAAAAGATAGCAGAGCCATCTTCCAAAAGCAGAGCCAATGTTGATTAAATGGCAAGAGCAGTCAGGTTTCTCTCTTACTGTTTATGTTATTGAGCCTGCCATAGCTAATCTAATAAACCACCCCAACCCCACACCTCTGACCAAAACACAAAATGCCGCTTGATGAGGCAAAACTGCAGACTGGACTCTGTAGAACTGGCTGCAACACCTGATGTGAAAGAATGGAGTACAAACTTTATTCATATAGAAATCAACGCTACAGGAGTGTACTTAATAGGGAATCTTTGTTTTGTCCTGAACAACGGAAACCACATGTATGTCTCCACCGAGCTCAACTGGCCATCACTGTCGTTCCCACTACGGCTCACACTCCCCTCTTAAAAGCACAAAGCCAATCCTATCTTAAGTCCCAGGCGGTCTAAAGCGTAATGTAGGTCTTCTCTGATCATTGCTGTTGGCATGCCTTTTGAGATACATTGACAGTTCCTTCCTAAAATAGCTTTAGCTGATGCCCAAACATGCTCCTGTCACTGATGCTGTATCTAGTGCTGCATACCTCAACTCTCATGCCCTCACCCTCTCTCTCCCCCTCTTTCTGTCTCCCTCCTCATGCTGTAGCTGACTGTAGCTGGAGTGCGTGGTTCAGCTTATGCCTGCCCTCCTGTCAGTCAGCCACACAGAGGAGGAGAGAAGGGGTGTTGGGTCTTTAGCTTTGAGATTACAATTAGATGCCGCCATAATGCATACTGTATAACTTCATAGCCAGCGCCCTTCTCTCCCTAATTGAGAGTCAGAGCACTAAATTCAGGCATTTTGTATTGTACATAAAATAAATTTACTGCTATTCTGTTGTAATACTGTAGTGTCAACTTTTTCTAGGTTATAAATCACCATGCGTTAGTGCCACTTTAACAGCATTAAAGGAATAATTCATCATTTTGGGAAAAAATCTTTTTAGATTTTTAGTTAGATGATAGATATCAATCATCTGTTTGTGTGTCAAGTATGGAATTGGAGTAAGCCTAACCATGTTAGACGGTTAGTTAAAAAATATGCCAGGCTAGGCTAACCGCGTTGTGACTTCAGCTCTGTACTTACTGTAACACACAAACATAAAAGTGGTATCGATCTTCTCATCTCACTCTCAGAAAGAAAGTGAATAAGCGTATTCGCTCTAATGTATTGGAAGCATTCCTTTAAAATGAGCATTTGGACCAAGCCATCTATGTGACATGGATCTCAGAACACTCACAGCTCTCAAATGATCACCCAAATTGACGGTTATGATTTTGAAAAGGAAAAGAAGCACATCTAAATGTGTGTGTGTGTGTGTGTGTGTGTGTGTGTGTGTGTGTGTGTGTGTGTGTGTGCATGCAAAATGTGTATAATTATGTATAAGTGCTATTGAATGTGTCTACAAAGTGTAATTGCAGATTAGTGTGCATGTGACTTGTGTGCATAGAAGACTGTGTTTGCATGTGTGTCTAACACCAGCACCTTATCAGCAGCAGCAGTATAATTATTCTGGGCCAACATGCACTGCTATATCTCAGCTCAGGCTCACATCAGTGTGTACAGCAGCTGGAGGGCAGAACCACTGTGGCATTGATCTCCAAATCCCAGAATTAGGAGATTTTTTTTGCTCTGGGGCAGCACGTCAAAACCATCCTTGCAACAGGAAACGTATCCAAGGCCACCCCCTTGAACAAGTCGTTACACCAATCCCAGTGAATTTAAGCGTTCATTATAGCTCTCTTTGGTGCTAACACCTTTAGGTCTGTAGTGAACAACTGTCTCTATTAGCCAATGATGTGTTTGTGGGTCCATAACAGAGTCTGAGGCTCTTCAGTGCACGTGCATCGCACACTGCTGTATGTACTGGATACTGTATACACTGCTCTGTGATTTTTTTAAATTAAGAGGCATTCCACATTAAGCCTTTAAAGGTGGCACATATTAATGTTCATACTGTACATTAATATGAACGCACATACAGGCAGATTCACTGGACGAATCGGTGACTTGACGAGAGAGAGTGTGTGTGTGTGTGTGTGTGTGTGTTGCGAGAGGCCTCTCACATGTCAGTCTCATCCTTTCCCCTCTTTGTTGCGTTATCTGTGTCTATTTCAGACACCCTGTGTGTCTCTTTCTCTTCTGTTTGTCCCTCCTTCTGTCTTTCTCACTGTCCTTGTCTCAACAGAGCATTATACCTCTACAAACACACAAGCACACATACACACACACATACATGCCAGTTAGCTGTTGCTGTTGCTGCTGTGCTGCAGATGCCCCAGTGTGCTGTCATTAGCAGGGAGATCTGGGGCTGCTATAAATTATGCACACTGAATAACAGAAGGCTGAGGATTTCTCCCCTCTGCTGCCTGCGTGTATATAAATGTGTGTCTGTGTGTGCGTGTAGCGAGAGGATGCATAGACCATGTTTTTGCTCATTTATGTTCTACTGACATTATACTGATCAACTTTGCTTGTCGACGTGTGTGTATTAGCGCACTTCTCTGTGTCTCAGCACTCTTACCCCTGCCTAACTCGTGTACATGTCCTTCAGTTATGCAGTGTGTGTGTGTGTGTGTGTCCTTGCTTGTGAATAATGTATTAGCACTTACCTTTTCCAGCAGTCAGCCTTAGTAGAAAACTCTGACACATGCCTTTTAAAGGGACCAGCCCAGTGCCACATGGCTCAGTTTGTGAATGAGGGAGGTGTTCTTGTAACCCCACTTACACACACAGAAACACACATGC
>NC_060168.1:8375494-8444649 GCF_021292245.1 Micropterus dolomieu | reverse complement strand
GTGTGTGTGTGTGTGTGTGTGTGTGTTGCGAGAGGCCTCTCACATGTCAGTCTCATCCTTTCCCCTCTTTGTTGCGTTATCTGTGTCTATTTCAGACACCCTGTGTGTCTCTTTCTCTTCTGTTTGTCCCTCCTTCTGTCTTTCTCACTGTCCTTGTCTCAACAGAGCATTATACCTCTACAAACACACAAGCACACATACACACACACATACATGCCAGTTAGCTGTTGCTGTTGCTGCTGTGCTGCAGATGCCCCAGTGTGCTGTCATTAGCAGGGAGATCTGGGGCTGCTATAAATTATGCACACTGAATAACAGAAGGCTGAGGATTTCTCCCCTCTGCTGCCTGCGTGTATATAAATGTGTGTCTGTGTGTGCGTGTAGCGAGAGGATGCATAGACCATGTTTTTGCTCATTTATGTTCTACTGACATTATACTGATCAACTTTGCTTGTCGACGTGTGTGTATTAGCGCACTTCTCTGTGTCTCAGCACTCTTACCCCTGCCTAACTCGTGTACATGTCCTTCAGTTATGCAGTGTGTGTGTGTGTGTGTGTCCTTGCTTGTGAATAATGTATTAGCACTTACCTTTTCCAGCAGTCAGCCTTAGTAGAAAACTCTGACACATGCCTTTTAAAGGGACCAGCCCAGTGCCACATGGCTCAGTTTGTGAATGAGGGAGGTGTTCTTGTAACCCCACTTACACACACAGAAACACACATGCAGATGTACTGCACACGCCACCCACACACTTATGCGGCTGCCGCTGCACACACCCTCCTCACTGCATCAGCAAAGTGCCGGTTTCAGACAGGATGGATTTGGCCGATGCTCCCTCTGTTTCTCTCTTCAGATTATTTCACCACAGAATTAGATTAGACATCAAACTCAAAATTGAACTATTAGAAATGTTTATGCCAAGAACATGTCAGTTCGTATTCCAGATAAAACATTTAAAAATGACAAGTTTGCTGCTGTTTTGAGAAATCTTAGGCGCTACTCTTTTCTTGGAAAGTCATTTAAATCTTTGGCATTCTTCTCCATAACTATTCCTGCTGTGCCTGACTCTAAGAGGTTGGCATGCAGTCAGCGAACGCCTGATATTCATGAAGTTGTAAAATGTCATTTTCAACTGTCACTCTGGGTAGGACTTCATGAGCAAGATGTGTTCTTTCTCACATCCAAGCTGCTTTGGAGCAAGGCATTGAACTGATGAAATCCCAGGTGATGCTCAGTACAACACCGTGGCTGTTCTGGTCAACTTCCATATAAACCAGAGGAATAGTATTACTGAGGCAGAGAACGTAGAAACATTTCATGAGCAAGAAAAGGGTTAAAACATCCCTTTAGTTCTATATCAGGCTATCTTTGGCTCAGAAAGGTGGGCTATTTTTATCTTTCTTTGTTGTGATGATCTTTGATGGTGACAGGTGGAGTATGTTCATCCGTCTTCCAGATGTCCTCCTCTGCCTCTCTAGATGTTATCTTGAAACTATTATAGGCTTGTGGTAGATAATGTGTGAACTACATGTTCATTTTTACATCTTTTTATGCTTCTGTGTGAGCGTATCTTTGAATATACAGAAATAGTACATATTTGCTTTTGAGAAGTGGATCTTCATTTTCTTTTGAAGGAACATTCTGCTCATTAAATGATGTTGGCAATACATTGCGTAATTCTAACTTATGAAACAATATTTTAGCTTCCCCCTGTCCCCCTGCTTTGCGATATTGAAGTTTTTTATTTGTGATTTGCTCAATTATGCTACAATTCCAACAACTCCCAGGATTGATTTTGCCTCATTTCTTTCTGTACCTGCAGGTGCATCAACATCATCTGCACTGAGAATACTGAATGTATCACAGTTAGTCAATAATAATTTGGGCAAAATAGCAACTTAAGAGGAAGTTAGGATAATATCTCTTAGCATAGAAAAAGTTTTGTTGCTATATATTAAATCAAATATTCTTGTTAAATGGTTGGCTTTGTAATACAAGAATATTGTGAACACACCTCCTCATTAACCTTCAGAAAGACAAATTATTTCTTAAAACATGGGAATGGTTTGAGTTTATATTTTGGATGAGTCCATATGAAGAAATAAACTATTTTATGTTATGTTGCATTTTCTTTGCTATTAATTTTTAGAAATGTTTAGCTGAGGTGAAGGCAAGCAAACACATCAGGATTAGGTTAGAAAACCACGTTATGTCAAATTAACCATATTTTCTGTACTTGAACAAGAACGGTAAAAGGCATGTACAAGAACTTGAACAGAAACAGTATTTTTATCAGAAATTATATATTAAAAAAGTTAAATCATATTTCCAGTGTGTTTCACTCTGTTTTACTCAAATCATTTTTGGCTAATACAGTTATATGTATGGTACATGATTGTGCGCCTGTTATTATAGAGAATTCATTACAGAAAGTGATGGCAAAGAAAGATAATCACAGGGTGCATGTGACCATTTGTTCTGCTCTTTTCAGGGTTGTCCTTACTAGTGCTCCAGGATGTCAGTAGCTTTATTAACCTCATTTACTAAGGTCTGCTGTCTGTCTTCATTAGAGTCATCCATTTATCTACCATGTGTCACCTGGGTACCAGTGCATACATTTCATTTAAATGTAGGCATGGCCCTGGTTCAGTTTGACCTCATGGATCATCAGTATTTATATTATCTGTAATTATAATCATGTTGTAAAATAAGCCAGAGGTGTCTAAGGCTGTGTTAGGAAAATTGGGACAAAGATAATTTGTTCTCTTGTTCCCCATATCGTATCACCACCTTTCATAAATTATTGCTAAAAGCTGATCATTTTAATTAATCTTACAGTAGCTAACAATTCCCCCACTTTCTTCTGTGCACTAAGTGTATTTTAAACTAGACCTTGGCAAGACTTGTATATGAAAATACAGGATCTTAAATGCCATTATCCTTGTTTTATATCCCATAGATGCATTATGTAAGTGTTAACCAACTGGAAATGACGACACCCAATTTAAAAGTGAGCTACTAAATGTCTCTTGGGCAGCAGTAAATAAGCATTCAGACTCACTCATAATAAATATTTTTCCACTCTTGTCTCTTTGGTATGAAGTATCACAGGCTGACCAGCTGATAAAGGAGTATGCTGTGATCAGTTTACCTAGGTTACAATCCAGGGTTTTTGGGAAATCAACTTCAAACATAAAAAACTGGTTTCTCTCACTGCTATTTGGAGCTGACAAGATTCAAACTCGCCAAGTGCAGATTTAAACCTTGATAAACCTTTTTCAGTGCAGTGCAATTATTTTAGTGGATATGGAAATGCCAGTGGGACTTCAATCCACAGCAGTGCCAGTCAAACAAAAAGCCAAGAGGCATATTTTACATGTAATTTAGTGACATACTAAACACCCACAGTACATTTACCTTCAGGTGACCCTCTTAAACAGCAGTTTGTTCTACTTACTATATTGTATGTCCATGTAGTGAACAGTCTGCTCAACAATCCACACATTCAATGAACACAGTCAAAGAAGGTTAAATGTCTGGTGGAGTAACTAGATAGATGCAAAGCTGGCACACATGAACTTCACATAAACGAGCCATTCCTGAAATTACAATTTTGGCATTTCCTGCACAAGCTTCTTTCGAGCTTTGTTCTTTTTTCCTTTTCTCAAGCACTTGATATTGTTTTGTTTACATTATGGGGGAATACATCAACCTCAGCCCATACGTTTTTTTAAGAATTAGTTCCATAAGCTTACGTATTAGAGAACTTAAAGGGGGAATATGTAGTTTTCAGAGGCCACTAACAGTGTTGCTTTTAGACCAGGTGTGTGCTCATACGCTTGCTCAAACTCATGAGCAAGCATAATCCAAAACACATAGACGGACCCATCGGGAGACAGCTGCACACAACATTGAAATGTTACAGTAATATTTTTATCAGCTTGAGGTTGATCTAATCCATGCTCGTTACATGAAAACATTACATTTACTGCATTTAGCCGAAGTGATACATTGTCGTTAGCTCGCCTTTCTCCTTTTCAGTAAGAAAGGTTATGAAGGTTTTGATTATCTTTCACCGGAGGCTCAGCAATGTGAGCACAGCTAAATTTACTGGATGATTACGAAAACAGTTGAGTGAGCTGGACTGAATATTATAAATGAGATTTTTGCCACACTTTATAACAGTTAAACTGCAGCAAGTAACTGAATGGGTCTCCCACTGTGTTGTTGTCATGTTATGTTGCATTATTGTATAATATGTGAGTGATGTAGATTACAGTGTCTGAGATGTTGGAAAAGCTACCTGAGTATCGTAAGACGACAATTAATATAGAGTGTTACGAAGCAAACAGTGGCAGATCCGTGCGAACGATTGCTGGCTGCCCCTGCCTTGCATCACCAAAGGCTAGTATAAACAAATCAATCCACATTTGCTTTTTACCGTTAAGTCCTTTCTTGCAGGCTAAAATCAACACTTTGACAAAACATCGGTGGTACACAGGATAGTAATATGGATCGTGTTAGCTGGTGAAGTAATGTGGAAAGCCATACATCTGTAGTATTTTGCACCAGAAAATGTTAGCAACTGCTCTGCGTTAACTGGCGAGCTAACGTTATCTAACTTGAGCCAACTAAACCACAACATCACAATATATTTCACATGCTTTGCTTTAATGTTAGTTTACCTGTCCAATAGGATGAAAGCCAACTCTGTGTCGGTTTTTTACATTTATTCATTTAGCTGATGTTTTTATCCAAAGCGACTTAAAATTGCTACATATATGAGGTCGCACACATCTGGAGCAACTAGGGGTTAAGTGTTTTCCTCAGGAACAAATTGGTGGACCAGTGGGAATTGAACCCAGGTCTCTCAGACTAAAGGAATGTGTCTTATCCACTGCTCCATCACCACCCAAGGTTTAGTTTAAAAACAAAGCGGAGGTCTCTCAGTGACTCTAGCCTTTGTGTTCTGATGTTGACTGTGTTTTCATCTGACATCGATCTGATTCTTGTTTGGCCTGATGGGCTTCAGCACATAAAACTTTGTTGCTGTTTTTTATCCTTATGTGGAGTGTGTGTTGGAGTCTGTGTTGAGCTGGGAGACGGTTGGTTCTCTGTATGCGCGCTACTCTACTGGATTCCTTCACATAAAAAGCAAAAGAGTGGCTGTTCCAAGCAACAGAGAAAAAAGGCATGGTTACAGCCCGTTGACAAATAGACAGTAAAAAGTGATTTATTGATAAATGATTTCATTGAATAACTACATATAGTCCCTTTAAGAAATGAATCTAAAATATTGACTACAAGGGACTTCCAGCCCAGGAGAACATTTCGCTTGTTGGCAATAGAGGGAATGGCTAGATATAAAAACAATAGTACAGTGTGGTGTCAGAGAGGAAAAGCAGTCTCCCCTCTCTAATTGCTAGTCAAGAACCAATAAGCTGATTCAGATTTGACTTTGTTATCTTATCTATGGCAAACCTGACAGAAAACATTTAATAGGCTGTCACTATCTTGCTATTGTACATTTTCACCTTCAAGTTGTAAGGAAAGCACAGACCCTCATTTCTACATGAAGGCTGTTCCACGGTTCGGGGGTGTTTGACCTGAACTGCAGTCCTGAGCTGTGAAGCCTAACAGTATATGTAACTTGGGTTTTATCTTTGAAGATCTGGCACACTGTTCTATTGGTAATAATAACAACGTACAGTAATTGCTGTGATCTTAGAATGCAGCAACATCTCTAACAAATAAGTCAGAGGTTGCAAGAAACAAGAGTAGTCAGACAAGCAGACAGCTGCTAGTTGTGCTCCAACTTTATTATGAGGTAAAAGCAAAAGTGAACACACCTGTAAAGTGGCTAGTAATCCAACAGTTTGGGTTGCAAATCTTTCAAATAAATTTGACTAACCTGGGGGGTTGTTTTCAACCTGTAAGATTTAGGTCTTCTTGCTTGGTGGGATTTATTTTTAGTGCTGCTTTCTGACATCTCAGCACCTTAAATCAGTTTAGCTTGCGGCCAATGGGGGTTTAGTGTAGGTCTCAAATGTGCACTCACTTTAGTTTTGGTAAGGATCCTGGCGGCAGCGTTTAAACCAGTTGTAGATGTTTGATGAGGTTTTTTAAAAGGCTTCAAACACTGTGTTGCAGTAGTCATGATGAGTGTAAAAGGAAGTGTGGAAAAGATTTTCACAGTTGTCCAAAGAGATACAGCTTGGTGATGGTTTATTGTTGGCCCATTTTTTTTTACCCAATAAGTAATAATCTCTGTTTTGTCCTTCTTTTTGTTGTAAAAACATCTTGTCTTATCCATTCACTGATATCAGGAATGCAAACAGTTCTCTGATGTTCAGGCGAAGCAATGCATAACACTAGAAACCAATGTCAATATTGTATTAACAAATGACGGAACCTAATAGCAGCGTATATGGACACAAAAAAATGTGACCAAGGACAGAACCCTGGGGTACACCACAACAATTAAATCTCACCATCTTTGTTTTATCTTTCGAAGATGCAGAAGGGCATCTTCGGCTAACGGCGTCTTTGTTTGGTCTCTCAAAGGGGCAGTGGCAGTTCTTCTTTAGCACCTCATGGAGGACGGATGTGATCAATGCTTCAATCTGCTTATCAGGAGAATTGTGTCTGTTAGTCTGCTTCACAAGCCTGCATTTAATGGCGTGTGCGCGTGTTAAGGGGGGAAGGTTGATGGGAGAGATGAGAGGTGAGAAATGGTGGGATGAGGGGTGGGGGATAAGAGATGGAGGAGGGAGAGGCGAGAGAGCAGGATGGATGAAAACAGGAAAGGAGGCAGAGACGAGGGGAGAGGTGAGAGAAAGAATAGAACGTGTTGGGGGGGGGGGAGATAAATGGAGGACAGGTGGGTTACAGAATGACTTGCACACGACTCCCAGCCTGAGAAAGAAAAAGAGGAAAAAGAAGAGACAGAGAGAATAGCTTTCCCCCACCGTTCTGCCCGCAAGCCCCTCATTAACTATTTATTAGCAACTCTTCACATCCTATCTATCTTATCTATCTATCTTATCTATCTATCTATCTATCTATCTATCTATCTATCTATCTATCTATCAAGCATCACCCTCTCCAACTAACTACACAAATACACTTCTCTATGTGTGTGTGTGTGTGTGTCTGAAAAAAACTGATTTATGTTGAATCTGAAGAGTGTATTTATACCTAAATAGATCTCACTGCAGCCAATAGAACAATGCACAACACCAACGATGAGAGACAAGGTCAAGTCAGTCTGTGTGTGTGTGTGTGAAAGGGAATGATTTATTGACAATCCCTCTTGCAACCATGCACACAGATCCACACAGAATGATTTTCACCGTCAAATGTGGATGTGACAGGTGCACACACACACACACCCACACACACACATTGCCAAGTATTCTCTGTTTGCAATACACACGCGTGCATACACTCAGACACATGGAGGGCTGCCCTGGGCTTGGTATTGGGGTTAGCTGGGTGATACTGCATGAAGGCCTGTTGTGGCTGCTATCATTCAACAACCAATGCTCATCTCTCTCTTTTTCTCCCTTTCTCCCTTTCTCCCTTTCTCTACCTCTCCCCTTCTCTCTCTCTCTCTCTCTCTCTCTCTCTCTCACACACACACACATACACACACACACACACACACACACACACACACACACACACCCTCTCTCCTACTCTTTCTCAATCTTTTTTCCCCTTTCTTTCTGCCTTACATCCTCTTTCTATCTCCTGCTCCCTCCCTGGTTTCCATGGTGACAGCTGTGCGCTGCAGAAATCACACTGATCGGAGAATGAGATAGAAGGAGCTTCTCTCTTTTATACATGAACACACACACACAAACACACACACACACACGCCCCTGCTCAACACCAACCACAAACGTAATAGTATGTTTGCAGATTCCTCCACACACACACCCAGACATCAGCTTCTTCTCCACGTCTATGTACGTTTTATGAATGTGCTATGCTTCTTCACTCACTGTCTTCCTAGTCTGTCAGCTGACTCACACACACCAGCACACACACACACACACACACACACACACACCCACGTTCAGCCCATGTGTGCATGCATGTTGCTGGCCTAGCCTTCTCAGCGTTCACCTGTCTACGAACACACCTAATTGGTTTGGCTTCTATATCACTCTCTATTATTGGATCATGCTTAGCAAGAAATTAGATCAATTTTGTTGATGCCTGCTTTGCTGGACAGAGAAGGGGGGGGGGGGGCTGGGGCATCAGCTGACCTTGAAAGAAGGACCTTTTGATGGACGGCTGATGGGACCGCTGGTCATGTGTGATTGGATAGAGGCGCAGGCCGGTCACAGGCTATTGGCCAGACACTGCTGTCCATTTGTGGCTCCCCTACCACCCCCCTACCCATCCACCCACCTCTCTGTGCTCTCATTGAGGAATTCTCCCATCACTCGGTGATACAGAAGGCTTGGATCAGCAGCTTACAGTGCACTCGCACACACACACACACACACACACACACACACACACACACATTCAGTACACATTTACACACACAGACAATCAAATGTATCCATCAGTGCAGACAATAAAATGCTCACGTGCACATCTGTGCATCACACACATGTTCTCCTGTAGGCACTCTCTCATACACACCAACACACATTCATGCACATTCACAGTGCTGTGGAAAATCGGTCGGTGTGTAAATTGCAGCTGCAGAATTAGACTTGTTATGACTTGCTTGGTGCGTGTGGTGTGTGGGATGTGTGAATCTACTCTAATTGTGTTCGTGCACATGTATTTCAGAGTCTCTCTTTTTATGCATTTTTTAATGTCTGCAGTAGTAAAAATATTTCCTTATCAAACTAATACTCAACCCCAAACACACATTTCCAAATTAAGTCATTTTAAAATCTACTTCTGTTTCATCTACAATATTTTTTCTGTACTTGTTAGCAAGCAGGCCATGAGTGTGTACAGGATTTATAAGCTGACTGGATGTTGTCCAGTCTATTTACGAATAATTTTACAGGTAAAAAAGTATAAAGAGGATGGTAAATAAAATTTTTTTTGTCCTATTGGATTTTACAACCATTCAAAGGTCGACATCACATAGTAACAAAAAAGCCATTAGTGTCACAACATGGTGATATAGAGGTTTGACAACCTTTTAAAGGGTTTGGCTGTTTCAACATATTTGTGTTAATGTTGCTGATTGCTGATGTCTCTAAATGTCTGTATTTCTGTCTCACAATTAAAAAGTATTCTACCCTGTAAATCCCTAAAAAAAAAACTCACTGTTGGTCCAATTGACAAATCGATATGTTAGTCAATCCTTATTCCCAATTTGACCCGTCAACAGTTTTCTATTGCGCTGGTCTGTCTTACAAGATGCATGGACATTTCCATGTATTTGCTAGAGTAGGAGAGCCTCAGAAGTTTATAAGATGTTGTATTTTATGCACACTCAGAGTCTAATTGTTTGCACTTTAAAGGAATCCTTCTGCATTAATTACCAAACACACATGTATGACAGACACGTGTTTTTGGTAATTAATGCAGAGAACCTGAAGGTCTAGTCAATGAGGCAAGATGGAAATATCAATTGAATTACTTATTTAAAAACATAATTTGCCCAACATCCTAATTTACCTTATAGGTGCTAATGTGTTTCTGGCACAGCAAGAGTAGTTTTAAGACTTAATGGAGAACCCTTCACAGTAAATTCTTCCTCCTCAGCATTCGTGTTTTGGTTTTGGAACATCAAACAGCAACAGTAGAGTGTGCAGCAAGGTTACTTATATGTGTAACTGTAATTAAAGATTCAACCATTAAAAATAAACCCATCTGAGAATCTACCTGTCATTTATGAGTTTATCATCACATCTAAAATAAGATCAGTGAAGGTCTGTATTGATCAATCCTCTCTGAATTTAGTTTGAAACATTAGAATAGAACATCTTTGATGATGAACTGTAGTCATTTGATGTCTGATTAAAATAACCATAAAATAAACACACATACCCATGCAGCAACATCTACAATTATTTTGATAGGACAAACTTTTAACGATGTCTGAATACCTAAAGTGACTTGAAGTATCATGTCAGATGTTGAAAAACGAGCTAAGATTGGAGTGGGAATTTGTTGTGATTCAACCAATCTGACACTGACACTGAAATATGGATGCCACATGCATGAAAGGTAATATCCTTCTGGTTCTCAGCTAACATTCCCAGGCTGACAAAACTTCCATGTTGCCTGAGGAGAGCGTCCCAGAGAGGAATGAGCTCATTGGTAACCAGGTTCACCACTCACAGCAGCTTCAGGTTGACTCTCACCACTCATTTCCACATTCTCAGCTCAGACTCACCAGGTGATGAGTCTCATCTGGGTGGCTGTTAAGGGGAGCTGCTGCAGTAGCGTTCATCTTGAAATATAGTCTAGAAGTCTTATTTTGAAACAGGTATGCTAGTATATGTGCGACTGAGGTATGATAATGTCATGTATCCTAATGCAAACCATCTTGTTTTAAGTATTTCCGTTAATACTAAATTATTTGCTTTTTTCGACAAATTTTAACCTCCGTACTTGTTGTTTAAGCATAGATCCCCCCCAAAAAACCATTATAACATGTCAAGGTATTTACAGCAGGTTCAATAGAGTTTAATTTTATTAGATGATAATGCCACTGGTCATTTTGCTATACATAGTACTCTGTGGGTGCTTGTCTGAGGAAGTCATGTTGTTGGTGAAATTGTTGCTGTTGATATTAAAGGGAGCTGTAATTCCAGTGTGCGGGTACTAGGCTATAGAGTTTAATAGCAGGAAACATGTTAGCTACCTAAAACATAAACAGTAAATGTCAGGTCTTAGTTCTCTCTAGACTCACCATGTTGGACTTGGAAATATATTGTAAAGAAATACAAACTTAATCATTGTCACATGCTTTCTGTCTACTGAAAAATCTGTGGCTCTCCTGCTCCAACCCTTTCGCCTAGAAATTAATTTCAGAACCTTGATGTAGGTTTTCAAAACTCTAGACACAAAGCTCAAAACAGTCATCACTTGTAAGGCAGGCTGTCCAGTGTTCAAAACATTGTATTGTGCATTTATATCTTTGCACTTGCAGAATCATTGGTTCAAATAAATAATTTATCATGAAATACCAGAGGAACATTCATTTAGATCACCCACACACAAGATACTGATAGTTTCACTATGTAGCTGTTCGTACGCCACAGTCTATTTTGTTCTGCCAAAGTTTCAAAATGAACTAATAATATAATAACTTCTAACATTGTGTTTTGCGCTGCTGTAAACTTTTTATTAAACACACTTTTGCATCCGACTGTAGACAACCATTTCTCTTTTGAGGTAATTACGGTAACGTTAACTAAGGGTTTGAACAGCGTTGAGTGTATCCACTGTCACTCGTTTGTGAGAACGCGATCACGCTAAATTTGGAGTGCACACGTATTAGAGCCTTTATGGTAAATGCAGTTAAAAGGAGCAGAGGGAGCTGACAGGCAGGGTTAGTGACTTTATTCTGATATTTTTTCTCTTTACAAAGTGTTACAGTATGAGAGTCTTACCCGAAGAGAGGCTATTAAGTCTTAATTGTACGCAATACGAGCACAACATACAAGATAATTTATCTAAATAAGTCGAAATTGGTGATTGTAGCGCGAGGATGGAGGATACACGTGACAAAGTCCGATTTTCAAAATAAGGTGTTAACACAACGTATACGGTATGGAAATAAGATCAATTTGATTATATTTACAGGAAGTATAAAACATGTTACATGTGTCCATTAAAAGTAAAATAAAATGTTAGGGAAATTACTTGTGGTTGCTGGAAAAACATTAAATAAATTAGTTGACTTTTTTGCTCTTTCATCACCATTTATAATTTACTAAATGAACATCATGTTGTATTGAAGAAGACATAAAACTAATGATTGAGACCATAAACTCATTAGGAAAGTGTTTACTGAGGTAATAAATCCGCTGAGAAGTAGGGACATTTTACCATTATTTCTAATGGAACCGGACTTCTTTTTGCAACTAGAAGAGTCGCCCCCTGCTCGCCGTTCAATGCAGGTTTAAGGGACTTCCACATTGGCTTTGCGTTCTTTATCAAACGCCAATGTGGACCGGAAACTTCCCGTTTGATAAAGAACAATGATGAATTATTACATCCACAGATAATGTTGTCCAATTGGTTCCCATTCCATGGAATATTGTTAATCAGTTTCCATAAAACTATGCATTAAAAGTAATGCAACAGTTATCATTTTGAGCAGTTGTATCAATTGATAGTTAGATCATTGTAATGAATAAACAGTGTTCTCAAATGTAATGTGTGAATAGTGATTTAAAATGGTGATACTGTTCTTATTTAAGTGAACAAATGATCTTAGGTTTATGTATATTGTATCCAAGCAATTGGAAAAAAGTGTTAGAGTTTTGAAAAAGGACATCAAGGTTCTGAAAATAGTGCCAAAGTGATTCTAAAAAACTGTAACTTACTTTGACAGTTACCTTTTATTGGATTCACTGGATTATGTTCACTGCCATGGTTTTATCCTTCACATTCTTGTACAGCACAGAGGTCACATGGAGGCATTCATAGTAGGTGGTTTGTGTCCGAAGCACATGACTTTGACACCTGAGACTGGGGTTCACATCCTGAGTCATGTGTGAGGTTAGATTTAGGCTTTTAAATAACTTTGGTTAAGGTGGAGGAAAGATTGTGGTTTTGGTTGTACATGTTTATAGAAAGACGTCCTGTCTTGTGAGTCAATGATCTTTCTCAAACCTTACAGTGCTTTAACCTAACCTTTAAAATATTAATCATGCTTTAGATGCAATGAGTGGATATTGTGATGCAAAAGCGAATATTTACAAGAAAACAAAGTAAATATATTGTCAGTCAATATTTACAGATCTGTTTGGCAAGAACATTTTTGCAGATATATGTTTATTAAGAACGTTTCCTTATTACATCATTTGAGCAGAATGACGTTTTGCTGAAAACAGTCTTTCTGTTGCAAATTAGTAGTTTTAAACATTATTTATAGTAGACAGGCTTGATTTTGCTTCATGGCAAAATGTAGAGGACACTATAACATGTACAAGTATTTCCCACAATTGAGTTTATGTGTGAGATTTTAATTCTTGTCTCTAGACTCACTATGTTGTACCCACATTAGACAATAATACAGGGGAAAATCCTGTAGGGCAAAAGGCAAGGGAAAAAACTCAACAATTTTCTCTAGCTTTGTCTACAATGTCTACTTCTGCTCTTATTATGTTGTGTTATGTTTGGCATTTGTTTGGGAATTGTCAAAGGAAATCTACCTTAGAGAATGATATTTACAGTTAAAGAGGATCTGAGGACGTTATTCCTTTAAAGTGGGCGAATGTCCGAGCTCTGGCCACACAGTGGGAATAGCAGTTAGAAAGAGAAGCTGTGTAGTGCTCCTGCAAATGGGATTGAATTGACCACTTGAGGTAGTTTAAAGGGATTGATTAATAGATTGACAGAAGGATTGACTGTTATTTAACACTGCATGTATGGGCAAACTGGCTGTCCTCTCCTTCTCCTCCTGTGTGTCTTAACTTCCCACTCATGTACATGTGTTGCCAAGCTTTAGAAAAATATTCCAATCTGCAGAGACCTAAATTTCATTTTAACACCTCACTCCCTTTCTCCCACACATCTTTTAAATGGTTTCAGAGAAGTCACAACTATAATGTCTGTCCGTTTTTTTATCATCAGTTTTACTTCATGTTTCTTGAAATGATACAAATATGTTAACTGTAGTTTGTGTAGAGTAACTTTGTAGAGCAACGCCTTGACTCATTCAGACTTTGAAATCATGCATGTTTTTACCAGTAATTTGTTTTTTGTATGTATTTGACTCTGCTGTGGCATTTCTAGTTAATTTACTGTTCTAATGTATTTACTGACTGTGAAGCACTTTGTAACTTGCTTTTGAAAAGTGCAATACAAACAAAGATTATTATTCTCAGAGGTGTTTTGTCATTGTGAGTCTAAATGTCAAATCTGTACTGCTAAAACTGGCCTAAAGTCGTCCCTCCAACAATGAAATCTCATCTCTTTTCCACATATGGTACCTTGTTATTAAATTACAGTTCCCATGATTTCCTCATTGTCTCCTGCAAAATATCCACAGCAAAAAACAGCAAGGAGGCTGCTCATTTTGCTATGAAAAGCTATTTGTCATGACCAGAGTAGGAAGAGTAACCCGGTGAGATCTGACTTTATGCCTTTTCACCAATATAATAAAGGTTCCTGGTAACTCATCCTCATTTTAAATGGGAGATACACAGTGAATGTTTCATGTAATGACTTCCAGCTAGCAATGGTCTAAAAAGGCTCCACTTGATAGGCTTAATGCTCCATTCATGCTATGTTAGATCTATTATATGACCTATCATATTTGATTTAAGTGTATAAGGGAGTACAAGGGTTGAGGTATAATCAAAAAGAAGTAGTTTGCACTATTAGACAGTTTCTGTTGGAACATCATCACAGTGTTGCACTTGGTTGTTAACATGAAAAAAGGTTGGACATAGCCCACTGCTGCGTCTCGTCTGCATATGGCCTTTGGTTTCATCAGTCAAGAGGAGCACAAGCCAAGACCAAGTCTAGTTGAGTCAATTCAAGATTCAATCGTGGATCTGGTCTTTACTGAGACTTAGGCATCTTGAGCAGAAATTACCGAAATAGCAGGCAAATTATTCCAAGAAATATATAATGACAGTGACACAGTGCTGTTCTTCAGCATAACTCATTACAAGCCAGGAGCCACAGAGAGAGAGAGAGAGAGAGAGAGAGAGAGAGAAAGAGAGAGAGAGAGAGAGAGAGAGAGAGAGAGAGAGAAAGAGAAAGAGACAGCATCTGGTGATGTTGAGATGATTTACTTTGGTGTGACGTGGAATTATACATCAACAGTGTGTGTCAAGTTCGTGACAAGACTAAATCTCACAAAATGTAAGAACTGCATCTCAAGACGTGCTGCTTGTTCTGTTGTGAGTCTAAAAATCCTACCTAAATCTTACTTCCATAACTGCAAGCTGTTTGGCTGGTACTTCACAGAGGTTCACCCTTAATAGAAGCCCCCGTCCCCCATTAATGTCCATTTGTGGAATTTGAGGATAAGGCTGGTGTTAATGTATATTTTTGTAGCTGTGAATAAATCCCATAAAAAGACCAAAACCAGCAATGTATTAGTCAGTCTCTCAATACCTTCTGACTTCCCTATCCTGTCTGTGGGACTAGAAGCACATTTGTTCCTACTGAAGATGTAAAAATAGGTCACAAATTTAAAGCTTAGTTTAAAAAAAACATCTCTGTTATTTTACTGAAACAGCAGGGCACTGTAGTTGTTAAAAAAGTGCATTTCTCACTATTTTTAGTAGCGGATTAATACTTATTTGGAGCTCTAGTGAGTATTTAAGTCCAAATACACTACAGTGGATCATGTTAAGGAAGGACCATGTCACCAAGCGCAACATTGTGGCTCACTGATGTGAGTGAGTGGAGGTCTATGGCACAAAGTAATAAGATTAATCAGGCTTTGCCTATGATACTTTCTAGTATGTTACTAGTTAAATACTGTTACTAAATCTGGTGCATTGTGATGGCCCAGTAACCTGGTAAACGGACTGTAATGCCATTTTTGTTTTCTATTGACAATTCAGCCTAACACTATATTCACTTTATTTCTTTGTAGGAGGGGGCTTGTTTTACCCTAGCAGTAGTGACTGATGTATCCAATCCATCAAGATCCTATCCAACTTTATTATTAGTGGAAAGATCAGTTAATTTAACTTTGTCATGTAGATCAAAGACATATGTAACAGTAAAAATTTTCTAAAGGTGACTTAGAACAAACTGAATGGTCGCACCTATCCCATCCGGGATACTTGCTGTTATTTTTGTGACTGTTTTTCTGTTGGTTGTATCTCCAACCAGGATGACCACAACACCAGACCTATCTGAATCAATGAAAATAACTTGTGATGTGGGCTGTAATTCAGAGGTCTAGACCTAGGTTAGTGGCCCAGCAGACTAACATGTATAATTGCCATGTTCTCAGTTCAAGTCTGGATGGGAACCTTTGTACCGCATCATCCACATGTCTCTCCACCAAATGTTTCCTGTCACTCTCAGCTGTCAACGCTATCCAGTAAAAGCAAAAGGCCACAATGTTAAAACCATTTTTAAAAAATGCAAAACCACACAATGTGGGTTGAATTTAGCACGTAAACCTTTCATCATAATCACTTAGTGCTGTTTTCCAAACTATGTATTGTGTATTAGAGGAAGACATAGAGTGTCCTCCTATATCCTATAACTAGAACTGGAGTTATGAGGTTCTCATGGAATATGCAGCATGCGATATTCAGTATGCTGTATTGTATTTTGCAAGATTTATGAGACATGCACAGACATATAGACCTAGAGTGTCGTGTTGAAGCTCAACATATGCAGTTTCTACTGAGGAGTAAATGGGAGGATGCAGCAGAGCTGTGAGGAGCTGTGGGCCTATACAACAGTTGCCTCACAGTTGATCAAGCATGTCCTATCACTTCAACACTGTGTGCGTGTTTGTGTGTGTGTGTGTGTGTGTGTGTGTGTGTATAAATGGTACTAGATGGTGCTGAGTTGTCTCTTTGCTTTAGCTTCTGTGTGCTTGTGTTGCCTGTGCTGGCGTCAGTGATGCAGTCTGCTGTAGTTTTAAAGGAGAGAAGAGTGAAATTCTCCTGAGACTGATGAAGCACATGCATGCACACACACGTAAACCCACCACCATAGTGAAAATCTACTGCAGAGTTTCTGAGGAAAGCTTTCAGTTTGTCTTCGCTTTTCAGGATTCAGACCATACCCGAGTGCTTGTGTAGTCTGTTTGGGTGATGTATCATTGACTTTCCTTGGTTCTGTTGTCATCTCTTTTTTGAACTCTGACCTATTGCCTCAGGTTTTGACCCCAACATCTGAACAAACACACATGCAGAGTCATGCACATATACACACAAAAACACACACACACACACACACACACACACACACACACACACAGACACACAATAAAATGGAATGATTAACTAAATGTCTGTAGTTAATTTCAATAATGCAAGCTTTGATTTTCTTTCTCCTCTCCCTCTTTGTCTCTCTCTCTCGCTCCGTCCAGCCTCTGCTCCTAAGCTTCGGCTGATGCGAGGCCAGTCTCTGATGGAAGGGGACAAGCTGTACTTGAAGTGTGAGGCATCGGGGAATCCCAGCCCTTCCTTCCGCTGGTACAAAGACGGACACGAGCTTCAGAAGGGCAGAGACCTCAAAATAAAGACCAACAAGTGAGTCTGTCAGACTGGATGTATTTCATATATTTATACTCCAATATTATGCACCACGAAGTTTGAAAATGCCAAAACTCCATGCAGATGACTTTTGTACAAACTACAATGATTCCTGGCATGCAGCTCTGTTTTGATGACACTGGACAACTTCACTCTGAACTCCAACTGTTTCTATTATTAGTCAAAAATTGGACTTTCACTTTGTGTTTCATTGACTTCCAGTAAAGGGAATGAAATTTTAAGTATAGGTTTAGATTTTCATCATAAAACAACACCTACAGGCCCATGTGTTTGTTGAGAAAGTCTATGGTTGCTTTAAACATTCCTCCTCTTCAAGGCCGTCCATTGCCCGTAAAGTGAAAAATACGCCGTTCTTGTTAAAGAAAAAATACATTGTAAAGTTCAGTCAAAGTTAATATCAAGCTTCAGCAGTCTGAGTCAGCCCAATCAAGCATCTATCTACATCTTGTTTCTGTGATGGCAATTCATGTTTTCAAATAAACAGCTCGGGCAAACAACTGGCACATGTTGTCCTAAGAGGTCCCTTGGAGGACACTCCAAGTAAAGACATTTATAAATGTATACGTTGTAAAACATTCTAGGCACCTGATAATCAGGACATATCGTAAAGCATCATACATTTACCTCTCACAGACCTCCCTCCTCTAAACCCAGAGGTCCCCAGAAAGTCATAAAAGTTACATGACTATGTTTGAAGAAGATAATACTTATGAATTCCCATTAAAAGTCCTGGAGTTCTAAACTTTTTAATTTAATTCCCATTATAATTTCCCTGGACACTGTTCCCTTGCTGAGCCACGGCAGAGGAACACATCCTGGTAGTCGCGTATAGATTTGTTGTTGGGACAAAACCTCAACAATAACTACATGTGACTGTCAGGACCAAGATATTCACTCTGCAGCTAAGTCAGACTACTGAAGCGTCATATGAGCTTTAGCTGAATTTCACAACGAGTTTTTGAACTATACATGGAAACTGCAATACATTTCTTACAGTGTCTTAAGAAAGGTCTTGCTTCAAGGCCAGTCTGGAGAGAAGGCATGAATACACACAACTCTTTCGATATGCAATACATACGTACGTTGAACATTATATTAAGATAGACTTGGGAAAATGCGAACCTATCCTTTTATGTGCACAGTGAAATCTGTCTCGCTTTCATTTTGTACCTCTGTGACACTGTTCAAATCATCTTCCAAAGCAGTATTATCAGGCACTGTCCTATTTTTGTTGCACTGGTTATCACACACGCACAAAATAATCACCTGGTATAATTACAGATCACTCTTTCATCTGTTCAAAATCTTCAATTAATATTTAATCTACTGAAATGCTCATTTAAATTTACTTGAAGATGCAATCAAACACTTATTTTGCACTTATACACACTTATGAACGACACCCTCTTCATCACTGTTGTGATAAGTTTGCTTTAAACAGACGTTTGAGTTGTCACCTTCTTTAAAGTATCTGTCTTGTGGTTCGTGTTTCCAGTTCAGTCACAGCATTTTAAAGGAGTACAGTGTCCTTTCTTGTGATCAGTTCCTGTAACCCTGTAAAGATTGGGTTTAGCCTGGGTCTGGGTTGAACTTAATAATTGTCCGTTAGCATTGCTGGCCACTCACTGTGAACTTGTATAATGATCCGTTGTTTATGGCTATCTGGTCTGGAAACAGGAATTACATTTCTCATCCAGTCCTGGATGAGTTTGCTGCTGTTGAAACAATAACTGACGCTGTCTTTGTATCACTCTCTCTCTCCCTTTCCCCTTCTCTGCCTCTCATTCCCCATCACTGAAGGAAAAACTCAAAGGTGCAGATCAGTCGTGTCCGTGTGGAAGACTCTGGCAACTACACCTGTGTGGCTGAAAACTCCCTAGGACAAGAAAACACTACGAGTATAATCAGCGTGCAGATCTGTGAGCATATCAGTCTCTATCTATCTTTCCACACAATCTGACCAATTAATGTTGATTGTAACAAAAAGAAATGACTGTCATTAAGATAACTTTTAACTATTATAGCACATTGATATAAACCGCCTTTATATACGCTTTGTTCTTTAAGCCCCCTTTCCTACATATATTTTTTCATAGAGAAAGTCCACACACCTATGGAGTTGTTTTTCAGAATAAAAGGGTTAGAATAGAATAGAATCACATGTTTATTAATATAGCTACGTGATATAAAAAATGTAGGAATCTGCAAACACTGTGTTCAAACTGTGTTATGTTACCTGGCCTGTGACACCATATTGTCATCTGTCAAGATCAGTGAGTGTAGTCTCGGTATATCGTTAATGTCCAGCTTTTGTATCTTGTATCAGACTATTTTCCATGCTGTGGGATTCTGTCTAGCGAGAACCCAGCAGTTACAACAGAAACAGAAATGAGGGAAAACAGAATCACGTATTATACAGTATTACTATCAAAGTATATTACAGTATACTATTATCACTTATTAAATATACCTAAATAGACCCTTCAAGTTTGAAAAGAAGAAGACAGAAGTGTGTTGGGGTTGGGGGAGCGTGTGTATTCGACTGAACCTGGCTCTTTCCACTCACAAAACCAGCAGCTGTGAGCTGGAGAGCTGCAGTGTGCACGGGAAAGTGACTGATGCCTGCCCAAAAAGTAGATTTGTTACACTAAGCTATTTGAAATTCACTAAAGAGGTCTTAAAGGTATGTGGTATAGGACGATATGATATGTGGTACTATGGCTGCCATCAAATATGAACACCTTGTTATTTTAACAAAGAGGTGACAGCATTTTTTTGTGTTTTGTGTTTCCTTTTTGACTGTCCTCCTCGCAGTGACCACTACCACCCCATCTCCAGGTGTGAGTCATGCGAGGCGCTGCAACGACTCAGAGAAGGCCTACTGTGTAAATGGAGGAGACTGTTACTTCATACATGGTATTAACCAGCTGTCCTGCAAGTAAGTTGGTTGATCAGTCGGCCCCCGTCCCCTCAGTCATCACTGTGTAGTCGCTCCCCTGTCTCTCCTCCCTCCATGTCTCTTTCTGTCTGCCTCTCTCTGGTCTCGGACACTGTGTCTGTTCCCTAGTTGTACCCTCCCCCACATACATGCACCTGTAACCCACCTAACCACTCACTATGGACTATGTCTAAGGCTTGGTGTTTACAATTTTTCACCAACTGCCACAGAAGAAAATTGTTTTGTTTTTTCTCCATAGAGCAGAAGGTTTAAACAGATGTGACTTGGACATTATGTCCTCATGCATTAAAAATATAATGTGTTTTGCTCCACGTAGATCACTTTAGTTTACAGTGAGTGAGGTCTGCTTGTGACAGACATGCCTGAGAAAAAAATTGGGAGGAAATGCTAATGTATTAAAAAAGACCATGGTGTTACAAATTATATTGACAAATTAAATTATATTATTTATTTAATCAACACTGAAGATAAAGAGCTCAAAATTTATTTGTAGTTGAGATGCATATGCTAGTAGAACCCAACTAGGGAAAACTGTAGGGTTTTGGGTTTTTTTGCAATATGCAGGGTAATGTCAGTTTATGTTGGGCAAGACCATTGATGCTATGGTAAATAATATATATAGTAATCAGCAATTTTAAGAAAAGCCTTTTTTTTATCTTCCATCAGAGTACAGCAGAGCTTTGTCTCCTTGGACTATAGGTTAGCAAGCAGGTAACTTGTGTAAGAAGGCAGTTGATTCTACTTTTGATTACCATGTAGCAAAAAAAAAATGGCATGTAAAGTAAAGGACGTCCCGCTGATGCAGTATATGAGCTGCTGTCTCTATTGTCGGTTACTCTGTTGGCATGTAACCACAAAATGCTTTGCATGCTGAGGGTAAAGCAAAGACAACAGAGGACACAAGACAGATTTTAATACTTCAGAACTGTACAGTACTGGACTGAACCCTAGCCCTTAAGTCTGTGTTAGCCTACATTTTATAAATATATTCACTGTCACAGTTAAACTCACCACCATCTATCATAAGCCATTGTTAGGAGTCAATTACTTGGCAACCATAATCACAGCATTGTTAATCCCTAATGGCTAGCTGCAAGTATTAACTATCCTTTAACTTTAACATTCAGATAAAATTCTAACAAGATCAACTGATAGTTGATATTAGCTTTGACTCAGCAAGAACTGATATTCTGTTGATACTAATGATTTGATCATGAACAGTTAAAAGTGCAAATACAGTATCTCACAAAAGTGAGAATACCCCTCAAATTATTGTAAATATTTGATTATATCTTTTCATGTGACAACACTGAAGAAATGACACTTTGCTAAAATATAAAGTAGTGAGTGTACAGCGTGTATAACAGTGTAAATTTGATGTCCCCTCAAAATAACACATCACATAGCCATTAATTTCTAAACCGCTGGCAACAAAAGTGAGTACACCCCTAAGTGAAAATGTTCAAATTGGGCCCAAAGTGTCAATATTTTGTGTGGCCACCATTATTTTCCAGCACTGCCTTAACCCTCTTGGGCAATAGTTCACCAGAGCTTCACAGGTTGCCACTGGAGTCCTCTTCCTCTTCTCCATGACGACATCACAGAGCTGGTGGATGTTAGAGACCTTGCGTTCCTCCACCTTCCGATTGAGGATGCCCCACAGATGCTGTCTCTGAAGGGAGGGGATCATGCTCTTAGAGCCCTGACCAATATGGGATTTTTAAGTCCGATACCGATTTTAATATTTGAGGATTATAAAATCCGTTAGCTGACATATCGGCCAATATTCTTTTTTCCCCTGATTTTAATAAACACATAACATAAACAAAATTATTTGTTACATTTGTTAGGTTGAGACCTCACCAAGATCCCATGCAGTTTAAAAAGTTTTGATAAATAAGAGTCAAATGTATAAAACTACAGAAAACATTTTTAAAATATCTGATTTATTATAAATTATTAAATTTATAATATAAATTTAAATTATTAAATTTATATTTAAATTATTAAATTTATAATTTATTAAATTATTAAATTAGTACTACTACTAATGAACATTAAATTAAATAGTGTATGTATTGTGGGGGCCAGCAAAACAGAAACTATAAAATATACCAATATAGAACTACTACTAAAAATAATAATAATACCATATATCATCTCTCACGTCATTGCTGTCATAATAATGATAAACAGGGCTCTCCTACATAGGCAAATAATTTTATATATATATATATATATATATATATATATATATATATATATATATATATTTTGTCAAGCTGTAGTTATTATCTCTACTTTCTACATCTAGTTTATCACCTGCACTGCTCTGTTAATTCTATCCAAAGCTACAGAAACGATTTCCTTCTGGCTCTATGATACAGTGACGCAGAGGAAACGCTGCCCTTGAATTAATCTAATACTACATGACTGTCTACAATGAGGACCTGCAACTGTGTGTTAGATACTTGTTCAGCTCACGTTTATTCACAAGTCCCCTACGGTTTAATCATTTCTGACACGCTGACTGTAACTAGAGACACTACAGTTTAATCGCTGATTAATGTTAGTGTCCTCCACTGATAAACACGGCATTAGATTTGTGGCTAATTTAGCCAACAGGCAGCGTTATCTCCTGTTGGCGATGTTAGAAATTGTTTAGAAGTATTAAATTAGAGAGAAATGAGAGGACCGGTCGCTAGAACTGCCAAACTGTTTCAGAAATAAATCTACATTCACATGTCAGCAGCGTAGCCTCCAGCACTAGGTTACCGTAACATTAAACACACTGCTGAGCCTGGGGAGGGCAGTGAAAAACGGGAGGGTTATCAAGTCTGTTCTCCTAGGAGGAAAAGTGATGAGGGATATTTTTATTATTATTTAAGTCATGTAATTGACGTGACAAAAGACCAACTCACCGGGAACACTGAGTGTGAGAGCTACCAAGAGTAACCGACCGTAGCTCCAGCTGAGCCGGCGTTTTGACAATATATGCTGCCTTGTCGAAAAATGCTACCGTAGCGCAAATCGATAGCAGAGTCTATCGAGTCGCGCTGCCCTATCGAAAAAAGGCTACCTTATGTGTTGCCATTTCCAATCCCATAAAGGTATGAATAATTATTTTGAAAATGCTAACGATCAACTACTGTATCTATGGCATGCCCAACAGCAAGGTTGCACAGATTTATGGGCGTGGAAACAGACCTCGCTTGTGGGTCATGCGCATGCGCAGAACTGCTAAGTAGCACATCTCGATAGGTAGCATAAATCAACAATACATGGGGCCCTGAGCTCTGGTACACTGCGGTCAGCTGATGTTTTGTTCTGTGGTGCTACAGTGTTTTGAACTGAGGAGCTGCAGCACGCCCCCTGGTGGGCAAACTATGCAACACTCATGACAAGAGTGAAGGATCCGACACGCTGTTTCTTTTTTAATAATCATATATTGGCTGTTATAAACGCCGATGCAGATATATCTGCAAGAAGCTTATATCTGCAAAACGATAAATCGGTCGGGCTCTAATGCTCTGCTTCAGTATGTCACAGTACATGTTGGCATTCATGATTCCTTCAATGAACTGTAGCTCCCCAGTGCCGGCAGCACTCATGCAGCCCCAGACCACGACACTCCCACCACCATGCTTGACTGTAGGCAAGACACACTTGTCTTTGTACTCCTCACATGGTTGCTGCCACACACGCTTGACACCATCTGAACCAAATAAGTTTATCTTGGTCTCATCAGACCACAGGACATGGTTCCAGTAATCCAGGTCCTTAGTCTGCTTGTCTTCAGAAAACTGTTTGCGGGCTTTCTTGTGCATCATCTTTAGAAGAGGCTTCCTTCTGGGACCACAGCCATGCAGCCCAGTTTGATGCAGTGTGGTGCGTATGGTCTGAGCACTGACACCCACCCCTACAACCTCTGCAGCAATGCTGGCAGCACTCATACGCCTGTTTCCCAAAGACAACCTCTGGATATGACGTTGAGCATGCGCACTCAACTTCTTTGGTCAAACATGGTGAGGCGCTCTGAGTGGAACTTGTCCTGTTGAACTGCTGTAAGGTCTTGGCCACCGTGCTGCAGCTCAGTTTCAGGGTCTGGGCAATCTTCTTATAGCCTAGGCCATCTTTATGTAGAGCAACCATTCTTTTTTTCAGATCCTCAGAGAGTTCTTTGCCATGAGGCGCCATATTGAACTTCTAGAGACCAGTATGAGGGAGTGTGAGAGCGATAACACCAAATTTAACACACCTGCTCCCCATTCACACCTGAGACCTTGTAACACTAATGAGTCACATGACACCGGGGAGGGAAAATGGCTAATTGGGCCCAATTTGAACATTTTCACTTAGGGGTGTACTCACTTTTGTTGCCAGCAGTTTAGACATTAATGGCTTTGTGATGTGTTATTTTGAGGGGACAGCAAATTTACACTGTTATACAAGCTGTACACTCACTACTTTACATTGTAGCAAAGTGTCATTTCTTCAGTGTTGTCACATGGAAAAATATAATCAAATATTTACAACAATGTGAGGGGTGTAGTCACCTTTGTGAGATACTGTCTGCTGTTTACTCCTGGATTGTTGGCCATAGATTTATCTTTACTTGGCTCACAGTTGTAAAGTTGACAGGATGCAGGAATCGTGTGGAAGCCAACCGACACTCAGAAGCTCAGACACGCGCATGAACACCTCACTTTGAACATGTTTAGAAGGTGCTTCGCTTCTGTACAGGGATAATAGAGTACAGAGTAATAGTTTAGGACATACACAGCTCAGGCCTTACAAACTTCCCTATTTTCCTCTTTTTCTCCTCTTCTCTGTCACCATATTTTGTGTTGTCCCCGTAGGGAGGAGACAGGCAAGCTGAATCTGAAAGATAGTAGTAGTGATGCCATAACTATTTTTGCACTGACACAGACCAGGAGTGGTTAATGAGTTTCACTACATGCTAAGTATCTAGTACTTCTTCTGTTGTTTTGAAAGAAACTGTGAACATAAAATGCATCACTTCCTGTGAGTGGGAGGATTTTTCCCAGGAAACAGCTACCAGACTGGTAGGTTTTAAGAACAGCAAGTGCAAAGATGTCCATGAACTCTTTATTAGATAAATCACTGCTGTGTATTATCAACTTATTACAGTCATTTATTTATAGTGGCACCTGCAGAGGCAAGTTATAGCTAGTTATAGTTATAGAATCTTAGCTAGTGTAGTAGAGGTGGAAAATGGCATCATATTAACAGTTATCGGGTTGCATTGCCCTTCTTTGGTATACATTACAGTACTTTGTATTAACCTATGAAAAAGTCTGTGTTTTCTACTTCATGAAACATATATTTTCCAAACTGGAGGTTGTAATCTTTCAGTTCCAACTTGCCATACACTGGGTCATTTTGTAGATGTGTAACAAACACTTCCTCTGACAGCGTGGATAACAGATGGCGGGTATAGTCGTGCATGATCAAGAGCTTTGTTGTTATGCTTCCTGTACAATTGGATGTATCTGCTTGATATCCATCCTTAGATGCTTTGGTGTCTGTGCCAGAGTTTCTTAGTTTCTTCATTTCCATCTCTCTCTCTCTCTCTATGTATATATATATGTGTGTGTGTGTGTGTGTGTGTGTGTGTGTGTATATATATATATATACACATACACATACACACACACACATATATATATATATATATATGTGTGTGTGTGTGTGTGTGTGTGTGTGTGTGTATATATATATATACACATACACACATATATATATATATATATATATATATATATATATATATATATATATGTGTGTGTGTGTGTGTGTGTGTGTGTGTGTGTGTATGTATGTATGTATGTTTCTATCCCTTGCTTCCCCTCTTCACTCTCTCTATCCCTGCATTTCTCTCTATCTCTCATCTGATGTACCTTCCGGTCATTGCTGAAGGATAAATCAGGATTTTTTTTCATGGTGCTGACAAGCAGAAAACTTTGTTGGAGAGGGTGCATATAGACATTACAAGCTGCGTATATAGCAATTTAGGGGAACAAAATATGCAGGATTGTACAACCTTCTGTCCATGACTCTGCTACATACGGACACACTGCATATTTCAAGAAGCTACAGCAGACCAGCCAGCAGTTTCCAGAGAGTTACTGTAGCTTCTCAGCTTTGTCATCCTTTGTTGGCTTGTCTGTTTGGGTCGTTGGAAAACAACATGTAAATAAGACTGCTGTCTGTAGACTGTCTGCTCGGCTTGTTCACTTTAGAGATATGTAGACCCCTGCTCATACTCACATACAAAGACACTCACGGTTCTGCACAACAGCTGCAAATGAGTGCACTGCGTGGAACTGGCAGACAGTAAAAATGGTTAATATCCCTGAAATGTAAGGTGGTATTTCCAAGCTCGTTTGTGCATGGAAACGTATAATCTCCTCTTTCCTGAAGGGGAAAGTAATGCTGTACTGCAAAATGGAGTCTGTAGGTTAAAGTGGAGGACAGCACACATAGAAAGGCACCCTGGCTAAAACAGAGTGTGGAGGTTTAAGTGGAGATCAGAACATACAAACATTGCCTCTGGCAAGCTGTTGCAGATAAAGCTTGGCGTGTCTTGCTTACTCAAATTTCCTTTCAACCTATGTTATAGTTTTTTGTGTAGAGCTGCAGATAGATCTGATTCTATTTAATCTGAACTTTGTTGGTAAACTCTAGTCTGGCAGCCAGCAGAAAACATTAGCCCCTGTATTCCCAGCTATAGGTTGAAAATGCCGAATTATCCATTTGAATCAATAAAGTTAATGTAATCAAATCTAATCTGATCCTCAAATGTCATGAGTTCAGGCTATTATTGATGTCTGAACATAATGTCCATCTCTGTGGTTTTTTTCTCTCTTAAATCTGACGAGGCTTTATATAAAGAATATAACAAAATGAATCACAGGCTTTGCTTTCATTCAAATGGCTGGAACAAAAGGTGTGCTGGCTTTCTTTTCCTCATGGCTGCAAGAACAGTAGAGTCGGGGAAAAAAGGAAAAGCAAGCACGGGCAGATAAATAAAGGGTGGAGAGAAGAGGGGAAATGCGAAGCAGAGAGAGAAAGAGAAAAGGCAAAAGGGAAAAGAAATGATATACAGTAAAAGCTCTGCCGGCATAGGGCTGCTTCAGCTCAGAGTGTCTCCCACCTCTCTCTCTTTCTCTCTGCTCTATTTATAACTCTATGGGAAATTGCTGAGTGGGCTCTTCCGAGGGTTTTTGCTGTAATTGATTCAAAATGCAAGTTGTCTCTTTAGTGGTGAGAAAGAGGAGAAAAGGATACCCAGTAAGTTATATGGACAGTATACACATGCGGTTAAGACTAAGGTCCTTGCGTTTAAGCTGGATACATTTGTTGACCCGATACTTAATCACTGTAATAAATACATTATGGTCGTGAGAGCCAGAGGGCTTCGGTTATCCTATAATGACTGTAAGAGGGCCACACCCAAAAGATAACTGTGGTTCATCCACAGTATAAGGTGCACTGCAGTTGGATCACATTTTCTGTAACATGCCTATTTTTCATTTGACTGCAGTTAAAGTTGATTTGCTATAAATTATGGCAATGCAAATATAAAATCAATTATGCCTGGCTGGATAAAAGCCATGACACCCATTATAATACACAATTCAAGACATTTCAGCTTCTCAAAAAGCTTTTTTTATTTTCAAGGACATCAGTTGTAATGAGGTCATGTAGTGTTTCATTTAAAGAGCTGATAAAGAATAAAAGAAAGGCAATACCTATGCTTAGCGTCAAAGTATTAAAAATTACTTATATTTTGGACCATGTACATGCATAAATTTTCTAGTTACTGTGATGCAGTGAGGAGCCTACTTGTTAGTTTCAGTGTTATGAGTTTGATGGCTGATGCCAGAATATGAATCATATTCAGCCCGTGGTATTGCTGACAGCTCGCCACCCATCCAGAAACAAAACACCACATTCTGCAGCTGCATGTAAACTGTTGCTGTTATTTATGCCCAAGAAATACCAAAACCTATTCCAGCCATTTTCATGCTCACACACTGTGGAAGGCTGTCTCTCTGTGTGCTGTGTGTGTGTGTGTGTGTCCCTCTTATATTTTTATTCTTGTAAAAAACTGTTGAATTTTACACATCTCCATTTTAGCGTTTGTCAGAAGGTCATTTTGACAAGTACTCATTCTCGAAGGCTCAGTTTACAGGGTTCACATTATGCTCATTTTCAGGTCCATAAATTTATTTAGGGGTTTTACCAGAATAGGCTTACGTGGTTTAATTTTCAAAAAACACTGTATTTCTGTCATACTGCACATTTCTGCAGCACAACTTTATGTCTATTGACTGCCTGGGGGGTATCTAACATTTGGTAGGGAGGGTGGGGGTGAGGGCTGGCAGATGTCTTGTCACTGTGTGTGCTGCAACTCGGTGCGTTTCTCCGCCAGTGTTTGAGGGCGTGCCACACGATCTGCTAGGCAAGCATTACGACACGTGTTACATAGTGACGCAGATAGGTTACGGAAGTAAAGGATGAACTACAAACGAGCTGTTTTCAGGCAGTTCAGAGCAGTGTTTTCTGTGGGAGATGGTAACTCCCTTTGGGCTTTTTCACTTTGCAAACCTATTACATCCACACAAAAAAAGATATAACACAATAAAGGAAAAGGAAAAAGGCAAATAGCATTATATGAAAAGTTTGTGAGGGTTACCACGCTTCCACACCAGTCAGCATTACACAAATCAAGGATGTTGTTCTCAATGGAGAATGCAGCATCACTCTCCGTAATCACTGCATGTGCATGACTGAACAGGGTACTGCTTTGATTCCCTGCTGCCCCCCCCGCTTCATTAATCTTTGACCTCAAAATATTCTACAGGGAACATTTGTTAGCAGACCAGGAAGTAGATGAACAGTAATTCAGTTTTATTCAGAACACAGATAACAGGACTTGGGGACAAAGCGAGCGGGCTGGAAGGAGCAGGGGTCTCAGGCTAACTAGGGCATATTTATAAGTCAGGACTCTATCTAGGCTGGCAGGCAGCGTCTCCAAACATGACTGAAGTCTCTCTCTGTAAACAGGCAAAGGAAACTGGCGTTAGTAAAAAAAGGAAACAAGAATCACTTAGGCAGTAGAAAAACACAGAGGGCCGGAACGCATGTTATCGCAGAATGTTAACTGACGAACTGGCAGGGAGTGACTGTAGAGCCGGGGTTTTAACAGCATGGGTTGACTGCAGGCAGTGAGCCAGGATGACACGCCCAAAACACACAGACTGACAGACAGAGACAGACAAAGACAAAGGGGAGGGGAAAACACAAGAAACAAGAGGATGGGGAGAAGGCAGAGCCACTCCTAACAACATTCAAAGACATTCTGAGTACTTATGTGTTGGTTGGAGTACTAACCATAACTGTAACTCTACACTGCATCATATTGATAAAGTTATACACATAGCAGAAAGTATCCAGGCAGCCAGTAATGCAATATGTTTGTTTACAAATTCCATATTCCATCCACATTTGGTATGTTAATAAGATAATATATTTAGCACGCTATTCGAGTCAAGTATATTTTCAGTATTTTTCTATTAACGGTGGATCAAATCACTATGTGTAAAAGGTGTCTCTTGTGGTGACAAACACACAGAGAATTATCACCTGCAGCTTCCCTGCAGTAGAACGACAGTTTCTTTTTTCTCGTTGTTTGGGATGCATGGGCCGAAACCATATTATTTTGGTTCACTCTTACAGCTCTCATCAGCCTTATTTCCTACAAAAGCAGGCAGCTGTTTTCAGTGGGAAAAGCTCTGATAAACCCACTGTATGCCACATGCTCAGCACCAAACAGCAGACGTTTGCAAAGTTTGCAATTACCTTGTGAAGAAAGTAGAAAATGTAGCTGGTGGAGACCAAAAACAGAGCTAATATGCAGAGTGTGAATATTTGATTTAGTTTCATCAGGTTCCCAGGAACTCAAAATGAATGTTAATGTTGCTCATTTGCTGGATGTGTAAATAGGCAACTGTTTACTAACACGTTTTTCTTCCCATGTTGCTTAACATGCACTGGCTAGCATGTTAGTCAGTGAAAATGATCCTGTTACTATAATAGTAATCTACAAATCAGTTAGATTGATTTGTTAATCTTGGATAATGTCAGTTTTGAAATAAAGGCCTGCATGAGAAAATGCATTTATTAGGGAGAAATTGAATACAGTATGAAAAAATGGCCAGCCATTAATTTGAACATAACTCTGGCAGCATATATTCAAGAAAGGTTTTCTCCCTTTACTTTGCTGCTGCTTTGGGCAACTTACGACACATGCAATGTCTCTCTTTCCCCGCCCCTTATGGCTCATACCATAGACTTTACATTGAGATGATATCATGTGCAAAGAACACTTTGCTGAGTCTGAGCAAGTTGTACAGGCAAACAATGGCAGTATAAATTGACTTTGTCTGCTGTTTTACCGTTTTTACAGACATATTTTATAATGGACATCAAAATTATGGATGTCCATTATAAATCAGATCTACTTAAAAGTTTCCCTTTGCTTTGCTTTTCTATTTCATCATGGTTTTGGTCTGGATTTAAGAAATTAATGCAATGAATGAGAGGCCATAATCTACTACAAGGCAATTGGTTGTGTGTGTGAGTTTGTGTGTGTGTGCTTGCGGTCATCTGTGTTTGTGTATGAGAGGGGTTGGAGGTTAACGACTGTACGCTTGACCCCTCCTACTTCCTGCACCACCATCACATGACCCTCATGACTGTGATGATGTCTTAACTGTAGCAGTGATGTCATATTGATGCCGGCAATGTCACGGTATGCAGGCCATCTCTCTCTCTGTAGTTGGTGGACTGTGCTGTTTCTAACCCCTCATCTCTCTGCTCTCTTATGTCTCCCTCTTTCCCTTCCTCTTTATTTCCCCCTCTTTTCTATCTGTCTTTGTGTACTTCTCCTTCTCTCCTGCCTCCTGTTTTATCCCCTCTCTTCCCTCTGTATCTTTAACCCTCCCCCCCCCCCCCCCCCCCCCCTCCCCCTCCCCCCCCCCTCTGTGTCTTGTTTTCCCTCCATCAGGTGTCCCAATGACTATACGGGGGACCGCTGTCAAAACTCCGTCATGGCCGGTTTCTACAGTATGTCCATTTGCTCTTGTCTGTCTCCTTCTCACTGAGATGCTGCATGCTATGGGGTTGGGTGGAGGGAGCGCTGTGTGTGTGTGTGAGTGTGTGTAATTGTGTTTGCAAACCTGCTCTTATGTTTCATGTAAGTTAACGTGTGTGTGTGTGTGTGTGTGTGTGTGTGTGTGTGGTGGGGGGAGGGTGTAAATGTGAGTTTGCATGCCTCTGTGTCCACCCCTTCGTCTGCCTGTCTCCCCTGGTTCCTCTGTGGTGCTCCTCTGGACACCAGAAACAAACAGTTGAGATATTTTAAAATCTACACGTAAGATATTTTTCCCACTAGTCCATCTGCTTTAAATCGTATTTAGAGCATATCACATACTGGATGTCGAGAAAGCTGCATAAAAAAGTATGGGATTAGAGCAGTCGCATAGTAACAAATGTCAAGCTACGTAACTCACAAAATACAATTCACAAATAAATGCAGAGTGATTGTATCTGTAAATCTGTATCTGTCCCTCTAGTTTACAACTCTGATATCATCATTTGTATGTCAACTAGCCACCAGTTACACTTGCCAAACAAGCAACCAGTGGTTTGGTTTGGTTTGGTTTCTCCTTCTCCTTCTTCTTCTCCTCTTGTAGTTTAACAGCTGTTGGCATCATAATCTGTATTGTTGGCATCCATAAATGTTACATTATTGGAAAAGCTTGTTCATGGTAATTTTTTGTGCGACACCAATGGCACGGAACAACACTCTCAAAAGGATCCACACGAGTAGGTGGAGATTCACAAATATATACCACTGAAAAATGGAAATGATGATATACGAGCTGTAAATTAGAGCCACAGGTACAGATCCAGATTTACGCATACAAATCACTCTGCTTTTATTTGTGCATTGTGGTTTACAAGTTACGTATCTTGACAATTTTTTCTTATTAGTTAGGAGACTGTTCTAATCCCATTTTTTAAAATAAAGCTCCAGACAGCTCAACAATCAGTACCAAATTTTAACGCTGTGTTTACGCTTACATTTTAAAATTCTGTATTTTTAAGCTGTAAATTGCATACAAATACTTTTGCAGCTTGATCCAGAGAAGTGCATAAAAAGAAACAGAGGAGACAGAGAATTAACACATTAAGCAATGCAGGAGGTTGAAGTTATTTTTTTTTATTGGATTTATTGTCACTTTTCTTTGTAAGTGGTCCATTGGTGCTGCTTAGATTTCTATGTTCTAACGATCAAGGCTAAACTATGTGTGATAGGAATTATTAATACTAGTCATTTCTCTATGCTGTACCTCTCTTATAAACAAAGAAAAATATTGATTTTACTTTAAGGAGTAGGAGCACGACTGACAATTGAAGGCTTTAGATGGAGAACACTGTAAGTCCTTCTGACATTGTTTTGAACAGCCGCCAGTCATTACGAGAAGCTACAGTGTGTCCAAAATCCAAATTATTTGGTAAGTGAATGAGAATGAGATTTAGGCTTAGAATATGTAATTTTAAGTCTTAATGTAATGAGATTTGAAAACATCACTCATGGTTGCATCTATCTGAGAGCCAGTCCCTTTGTGATATTGATTTTCATATAAGCCGAGTTTCTTCGTATCACGTCAGTGAGACCTGTCCTAAACTAAGAGAGGAGTAACCCCACAGCGGTGAATGTGACAACCTGCTGTTTTCACCCTGAGCATCCATGGATCATCTGATAAAATCTCTCATTATGGCATGTGGCTAAATTCTGCTTGAAATGTTTTGGGATTGACTTCTAATATGTTCAAAATGGTGTCACATGTTTTGCTTTTCATTATCATGTGAGTGAAGGAACAGTTAGACATTTATGTGAAATACACTTATTCAATGTCATTAGTAAGTTGAATATTAAGCAACAGCTAGGAAACGGTTAGCATAAGCATAAAAACTAGAAACAGGGGGAAACAGCTAGCCTGGCTTTGGTCAAATGTAACAAAATGCTCTAAAGCTCTGTAATTGTTATGTTATCTAGATTGAACTAAAATGTGAACTAACATGTAAAAACTACAAGTTGTGGTTTCAGGAGCAGTGTTATCCTGTCTTGATGTTAGTCGGAGGTTACTTAAAAACCAGTGGTGCTGGTAGACAGTTGTTTTTTCTACCTTGTGACAGAGTGAGGCTGGCTGTTTCTTCCTGTTTCCAGTCTTTATGCTAAGCTAAGCTAACAGTCTCCTGGCCCTGGCTTCATATTTACTATACAGAAACAAGAGTGGTATCGATCTTCTCATCTAACTCTCGGCAACAAAGCAAGTATGCACATTTCCCAAAATGTCAAACTATTCCTTTAAATCATAGGGATGCAAATGAGGGCATGTGTTGTCACTCTCCTGTGATTGCATGGGCAGTGACACTGAAACAGTATTGGCAAAATCAGATGAAAGAAACTGCTCCTCCCTCCACTGGCTGTGTCATGGTTCTGTTACTGGCTCAGCAATCACAGAGAGATAAAACAGAGGGATTAAAATGACCCTCTTCTTCTTGTTTCCAGGGGTTAAACACTGTTGCTACACGCCATGTTGTCTTGCTTTGCTGTTTGTCTTTTGCGGAAGTTTCCACACTGAATAATGTCCAATTTTTAACCAAGAACAGGTTTTACATCATAATATATCATACTATGTAATGTCTGCTTATTATGACCCCATCATCAAGCCTTGTCTACGCGCTGAAATCTGTCTTTGTGACGTTGTGCTTTTGTTTTGCATTGTGATCCTCGTTCAGTCAGTTAAGGGAATACTTTCTGCTGTTTTAAATACATGCTGATTTGTTACTGCCTGCTTTTCTAGCGGTACAAATGTAAAGCACTTTCAAAATGCAGAGTAGTTAAGGTTAGGGTGGACAGTAGATTGGCTGGCTTTTGTATGTGAATCTCTCCATACGGCCAGTAATGCATGCAAAGCCGTGGAAAATTGCAAATGCCGAGATGATTTCTCTGTAAATCACATGAAAGGTTATAATAGCTGTACGCAGCAATAGTGGGACAAATTGCTATACAAGAGGTATGCCGTAATCAATGCAAAGGCACACAATCGCCATTAGTCAAATGAGTTACAACACCCACCCCATTTGCTGTGCCAGTCTCATCGACTGTACTGTGTTTTTATGTTGGAGAGTAACTCACTGCTTTTAATCTTTTGTTTTTCTTGTATTGTTTCTTTTGTTTTGTTGTTTTCTGTCCAATGTTGTTTACTCCAGAAATGAGGTCTAGTAAATATAGCAGTAAGTGATGTGGCTTCTTGTTTGTCCGTCTGTCGCTGCATGTCTTTTCCTGCCTGTTGGATTCTCTTTCCTTCTGCATTTGGTTCATTTTTTCCCTTCGCTTTTTGTTTGGTTCCGTTGTTTGTTTGTTTTCTTGTCATTTCTGGGGGTCACAGAGCTGAGGCTGTCTGGGTTGTCTGTCTGTTACTGGACGGCACACATGTCAGTCACCATGGCTGACAGCACTGATTAACTCATATCCTGGTTCAGCGTATACAGGACATGAAAATACTATATCTGCTCCAAAGTGGACACTACACCTGACCCTATCTGTCTCTTTCCTTTTACCACGACAACTTTCTGCGCTGGCAGAGCTTCTCAGAATTGAATTTATGGGTATGGAACATTATTATTCATTTTGCTGTGCTTAAAGGGTTTGCCAAGATCCTCTCACAGTCACACATTATTGTGCCATCTTCTTTCTAAAACCAACAACTGGGTCTCCCTCAACCTGTCCCTCTTTTTCTCCTGCCCACTAACCTGCTTTAAATACATGTAACATCCCTTCTCTGCATGCACTCCTCTTACATTCTGACAAATTTGGAAGAGTAGACTTTAGAGAGAGAGAGAATATTAACTGGGAAGGATACATGAATGAAAGAAAGTGCGGAATTATAATTAAAACACAATGTAATGGGCCTTATACAAAACAAAGTTGTGTTTGTCTGGACACCATATCGGAGCAAATGTTACCTTCTTTGTCCAAAAATCAGAGAATGTTTCACATCATCTATAAATACAAATAACTGGCTCGTCCTCAAGGCTTTGGCAATGTGCATATTGGCTTCAGCAGCCTGTCGAATAAAAACATGCAAGCTGCGAGTATTTTTGCAAAGCGTTGCCAAAAGCGAGCAAAAGGCCTGACCACATAGTCTGTCCTTATTATTCTGCCCTTGATTGACTCAGTGTCAGAGTCAAGAGCTCGCCTGTCCTAAATCACGATTGCTGTTGGCTCCACTGTGCCAGCGAGCTCGCCTTCCCATTTCCCTTTGTCTGTATCAGTACCCTGTGACACACACACAATGCCGGGCCAAGGCTCTCGTAGGCTTGTCAGTCCCCAAAGAGGCCCTTTATTTAGAACCCCCACGCCCCCTTCCTTCCTTCATTCCCCTTCAGTGGCGTGTCTAGAGCTTCTTGAGGGAGGGGAAAGGTAAGGTGATGAATTAGGTAAAGGGGACAGTTTTTGATTCATAAGCACCTGTTTCAAGCTGTTTTCAGAAATTATATCAGAACATTCAGCTCTCTGATGTATTTTTACCTTTTTCTCAATTAACCTTCGCTAGAACCACAACTAGATACACACAGAGAGATAGTCTTCAACTAGTGATTGCTCATAGGTATCACTGTCTTAAGTGGACTGCTTAATTTTTAGTCCGAACTGAGAAGAAACTTTGAAACTAACAAATATTTGAGTTTATGACATTGAAAAACAATGATTGGTCTTCAGGGGCTTTAATTCAGCCATAACTAACAATCCAAGGGCCTCTATAATCCTGTTTTAGTTGATAAGGGGACAAAGTCAGGGCAGTCTTTGGTTTCTGGGGACTAGCTTCTCCCTGGGCCTTTCTCCTGGACACGCCCCTGCTCCCCTCTCAGCCCCCTTCCTCTCCCTCTGTCTCTCTGTTTTCTCCCTCCTCACCACTTAGCCTTTTCTGCTTTTATTCCCTCCCTCTTCCCCTCATGTTCTGTTTGTTGCTCCCTCTGTCACTGTGTCGTCTCGCTTGCCGTTCTGACACAGAGTGTTACACCATAAAAGGCCCAGAAACCAGAATTAACCTAGACAACACCAAGATGGTATTCACACTGCGTCACCACAAACCTGTAAGAACTTAATGAGTTTAATGTGGTGCAGTGTAATGTGATCCAAATCGGTCTAGAGATGTTCTCAGCAGCAAGTCACCAGCAAACGCTTTTGTAGACAAAACTGTCAGAGGCGTTGTCCGCAGAATTGTTAGTGAGCAAATAGTAAAATGTATGCATTTTGGCTATGTAATTATAATTAAATTAAATAGCTTTATAAGGAATAGTGAATAGTCTTTTATGGTATTATATTTCGGAAGCCAAAACAGTCTTAATAATAATAATTATATAGATAATTATTACATAATATTAATGAAAAACTCCAAGACAACGATTATAAAAACTGTTATGACAACTCGCTTCCAACATCAGAAAAATAACTGATCCCATAGTATTTCCACCTGTTTTTCAAACCAAAACATTTTGGAAACTAAAACAACTTTGATTAATCTTGGCATTAGGTTTAGATTACTAAACTACTGTTTAGAAAGTGACTTGTTTTTGCTGACCTCCAGTGGTTTAATGTCTCATCTTGCTGCAGTGATGTCCTCCAGGACCCTGTGGATCCAGGTGCAACAGGCTTGGAGCTTTCAACCACAGAGGGCAGCAATACACTGCTTTTAAACAACCTTTAACAAACAAGAGTTGGAGAATAATGATGTTTAGACAAAAAATGAAAACCTCAGCCTGTTAAGTCAGATGACCTACCATATGACCACCAAGGGGTCTCCTAAAAGCCTTGATAGAGTATGAAAACATTACCGTTCATGCAATCTGCAGGAATGTATACAGATAATTGAAGCTTATGTATCCCTTTATAATTAATGTCAAAATAAAATAGAAAACATTTGATAACTTTTGTGACAGTTACAGTTATGGTGTGCTTTATGAATACCTAACCTTCATACTGTCAGCCCATTGTGGTGTTAACACTTTTAACACTTATTTAATTTTTGTCTTTTGTTGATTCCATCCATACAGGCATGCATTCAGATCCCCTCCAGTGCCATCTGTAGCATTACATCCCCATGGCCATTGTAAAAACACTTGTGTAGGGACAGCAGGAAGTCTATGACAGGATTCAGGTTTACAGCTCTGCTTTTTATCATAATATTTATAATCTTGTAGAATAACTCCTGTGTTGTAGTGGCACTGTATGACTAGTAGAGTTAGAAGTGAAAGGCATGTGACATGACAAAGCAGGAGCTGTTTTATAGACAGCACAGGGGATAGGATGGCAGCAGATAATAGTGAGTAACCTGTTTCTGTAGTTACCATCAATGGCGTAGCGCTCATGCTGTGTGTGTGTGTGTGTGTGTGTGTGTGTGTGTGTGTGTGTGTGTGTGTGTGTATTCTTGTCTGTTTCATGATTGTGTGTCTGCAACGCATGGATGTGTGCGTGCATGTGTGTGTGTGTGTGTGTTTGTATGTGCTTCCTTCCACAGAGGCTGAGGAGCTCTACCAGAGGCGGGTGCTGACGATCACAGGCATCTGTGTGGCGTTGTTGGTGGTTGGCATCGTTTGTGTGGTTGCCTACTGCAAAACCAAGTATGTGTCTTTGAAGAAACGATAAATGACTCCCCATTCATGAAAGACTCCAAACCTATAAATTCACCTACTGCAAATGTCCTCTGTGGCGGACATATTATTACAGATATATATGACATTATTAGACAGCAGCTGATGCATCACTGAGTAAGCAGCATTTTATTCTTGTAGTTGGTCGAGTTGGGGCTAGTTTTAACTACTTTATGTACAGTTAGTTAGTGCAGTGGTTCCCGACCTAGGGCTCGGGCCCCTCCAAGGGGTCACAAGACAAATAGATGATTAATGAAAGAGGAAACGGCTCATATGGTGTCTTTATTTTTGTTATTTTTATATAATCATTGCTTTAAAATACTGGATCTGTAAAATGTAGAGGGGAAACGTCTCTTTGGTAGAACTGCTTACACATTATAGACACCTGAAACGTGACAAGGAGCCCCAACTAGTCACATGAGACTCAATGGCTACGACCTGCAAGGCGAGGTTCACGAGACTGATGGAGACTACAGAAGGCTTTGCTAGCTTTTCTGCAGTGTACTGTGCGAAGAAGCATACAACAAAACACTTAAAGGGACTATATGTAAGTTTTTCAATGAAATAAATCAAATTTTCATTGCCTTATTGTCAACGGGCTCAAAGTACACGCCTGTTTTCTCCATTACTTGCATCAGCCACTATTCTGATTTTAATGTGAGGTCTCCGGGTCAGATTCAGCGCAGATTATCTCAGACTACAGCGACAACAAGGCAGCTAATGACATGCAGTCCACTAACACCATAAAACAACCAGCTCACAGCAAAACACAGGCTCCACGAAAGGATACAAAACAACAATAAACGTTTATGTGCTGAAGCCCATCAGACCAAACAGGTTCAGATGATGTCGAGTAAGAACAAAGTGATCATTAGCAAAGCTGGAGAAACACAGAGAAAGTCACGTTAGCTCCCCAGCTAACGCCGAGCACTTGCTAATGTTTTCCGGTTCAAAGTTATATCACTTTCCACATTACTTCACCAACTAATGCGACGCATGTTACTATCCCCTGTACCACTGTTGATTTAGCCTGCAAGAAAGGATGTAAAGGCAAAAAGCAAATGTGGAACGATTTCTTTACTTACGTTAGCCTATAGTGATGCAGCCAGGAGCAGCCAGCTAACGCTACAGTAACGTTAGCTCCGACCTGCCGCTGTTTGCTTCCTAACGTTCAGTTTGTTTATTGTGTTTTTACCAATACTCAGATACATAGCTTCTCCACCTCTCCGTCGCTGTAATTAACGTGACCCACATAATATAAAACACTGCAACAAAACGGTCACAACAACCCAGAGGAAGAGCCATCCACTAACATTCTTTACAGTAAAGTTACTTACTGCGGTCTAACGTTAACTGTTATAAAGACACAGTCCGTTTCATTATCATCCAAAACATGTAGCTGTGCTAACATTGCTGAGCATCCGGTGACAGATTCACAGATAGTAAAGATGATTACTGAAAAGCAGCAGGCGAGCTAACGATGTAGCACGTCGGCTAAATGCAGTAAATGTAACGTTATCATGTAACGAGCATGAATTAGTTCAACCTGCGGTTGATAAAACTATTACTGTAACGTTGCAGTGGGAGTTTCCCTGAGTTTCCAGTAGTGATGTGCGGATCGATCCTAAAGTATCGATATTTCTGATACCAACGTTTCCTGCTCTAGGATCGATACTCATATAAAAGAATCGATATCTAAACTTAGTCATTTGGAGTAAGTGTGTGATGTTGTAATTATACATGGTTGATAGGAACTACTTTTCCTTCCGCCTGTCAAAGTCATGCTTGCGCTAAGGCTCTGTGACGGATCTTCTTTGAAGTGAGCCGCTGCAGCCCTTTACATTTCCCATGACTGAATACTGACTGTAAAAACAGTCACGTCTGGCTGTATTTTAGCTGTGAAGGTAATAATGTTGCTCTGTGTGCAAAGACAGTGTAATACTTTGGCAACACTGCAAACTTCGCTAAACATCTGAGATTAAGTCTGTCACAACAATAGGATGATGTTATGAAGCGGCAGTTCTGAGCAGGATATTTTTATTATTAAAGAATATGACAGTAGTTTGATGTCTTGTCATTATGCAGCTATTATTTTGAATTGGTAAGGCTACAGCCTACTAGTTATTTCTCTCCTAAATATAGAAACGGGAGGGGGGAGGTCACATTAAACTAGAAATAAAAAGTATTGGTATCGGTATCGACAAAACCAGCCTGGGTATTACTTGGTATTGGAATTAAGTGGTATCGCACATCACTAGTTTCCAGCTCTGTCTGTTCTCCCTGTCTGTCTATAGCCGCTGCCTTTTTTCGGGAGTATTGAGCAAATATGTGGCTGGCTGCGCTGAATGAAATGTATGGCGCCGGACCGGTGTTGATCTGCCTCTGAGACGGGGTTGAAGTAACAGAGCCTGAAAAGCCACAGCCTGCATGCAGGTGTTTCTGCGTTTATTGTGGTATTTCTGTATGAAAGTGGTTGTGTTTCGGATTATGCTCCCTCATGAGTTCAAGCGAGCTGAAAACTACATAATGCCCCTTTAATGAAAAAGAACTATAATAATAATAATACTAATTGTTGAGTTGGCAATCAGTCACATAACCCTCGCCTTGCAGGTCATAGCGGTCTGTCAAGAGTCCCCTTAACTAGTCTTTGCTTTTTGGTAAAGGGTCACAAGCAGAAAGGTTTGGAAACTATCTGCTATCAAATAAATGTAATGGAGAAAAAAGTATCATACAATGGAATCACTCAAAGTACAAGTACCTCAAAACTGTACTGGACTGTACTGGACTGTACTGGTGTAAATGTATGAAGTTACTTTCCACCACTGCTGTAGTAAATAATTCACTACACTACATCTGACCAGGTAAAAGATAAATCCTTAGTTGCTTTGTCATGTTGGCAGCATGATCAAAAAAAGAGAGAAGGGTCCAGTCTTAAACAAATATAGAATAATACACAATCACAAGAAGTTGGTCAAGAGCCTTCAGTTATTAATAAATCCCAACTGCTCTTCACAACATATTTTTATAATCTTTAATTTTGCTGGACCTCCATTCCTGAGCATTTTACAGTGAATACTTTCATCCCAATAAGTGGCCAAAAGGTGTGCAATAGAGAGAGGGTGCTGCAGTGCTGTGATCATAAAACGATCGTGTGATGAGTGAAGTTCTAGCAGAAGAAGTAATGAAAGCTAAAGACAGCAATGGAAGAAATTTTTAAAGAGCAATTATAGTGACTAGCAAATGATATCAGTCACTGTCTCTAGTTCAGCACTTTGCCAGACCACTTATTGTTCCTTCATCGCCGCCCCTCCAGGAAGCAGAGAAAGAAGATGCACAGTCACCTACACCAGAACCAGAATCAGTGTGTGGAGCAACCCAACCGAATGCTGGCCAACGGACCCAACCACCCCGGGCCTGGTCCTGAGGAGATCCCCATGGTTGACGTGAGTCCAAACAGTAGAAACACACAGCAGAGGCATGTACAGGTGATCCTGAGGCCAGATTTAACTGACAGACTGGAAGTAAAGTCACCTCCTGACAACCCTGCACTTCATGCTGAGAGGAACACACAATAGGTCATTCCAGATATAAGGTTTTCAGAGGCAGAGCTGCTCTCAAGGCAAAAATAAATAAGGAACCATAGTTTAAAAATGAAACAAAAGTAACTGCCCGATTTAATGTCAAAACGAGGAAAAGTTAGTCAGTTTATGGCAAGAGGGATAGGTTTCATAATAATTGCTTTTTTTATTTAAGACGCTGGTTAAACATGCAATTGGTTCCAAAGTGGGTGCAGTGTGCTGTGGTTTTGTTTTAGCTTCTGGTACCTAACAATAACAATTATACAGTACAACAATGGCAGAGACGCCACACTTTGTCATCTCCAGGCTGACTTCGCCTTCCCATCAGTGCACAGGATTTGCTGAAATAAAACCAGATAAATCAGTGCCTTTAATTAAATATTACTTTCCTATAAATAGGATTTTGGTGTCAAAATGTTCAGAATACCCTCATATATTCATTAATGCCAAAGTAGGGACAGAGGAGGTCCGCAGAGCCACCGCTGGTTCATGTCTTCATAGGTGGAGTTACTCAAAGACTTTATTTAGCTTTGGCACTCAGAACTCTGCCAGCTATTTTAGGCTTCAGAGCGATTTTTGAGTCCTCATGCAAATAAAACTCTGATCCCCCGACAACATGGAAAAATACAGTGGCACATAGCTGACAGATGTTAAAGAGAGGGCAGAAAACGCCAACCGTTCTCTCTGAGAAGTAATGGGGATGAGTCAGCATAATGGCAGCAATGAAAATAGTGAAGTGAGAGCAGTGATGAGGAGTTAAAACAGATCTGTACAGAGGAATACTCTCATCATTAGAAATCTCTTTGTATGTATAATTTATCTATATTTACTGAATGAAATTGGTATTTTAAAAATTAAAACATAGCGTTATTATGTGTTTATGTATGTGTGTGTGTATTGCAGTACATCTCCAAGAGCGTCCCAACGACAGAGTGTGTTATCAGCCACGGAGCTGAGGGTGCAGGCAACTACGCAGGCAGCCGAATGTCAACCCGCTCCCACCACTCTACCACTGCCTCACATGCTTCTAGGTAGACATGCACATGCACATGCAGATGCAGATGAGCACGTATACATAGGCCATCATAGTATGTTCTCTATTCTTAATTTGTCTTTCAATAAGAACCCAACTGTTTTCATAGGGACTTGTTTCTTTTGTAGGAAGTAGCTCCAATGAGAACTGTTGGCAGGAAGGTCTGCGGATTATCCAGAGGAACGGAAAAACTGTTTCTGGAAAGAAATATTCCTGTTTAAGTTTGTAGCGAAGGGAGAGAACAGACACCCCACCCGGATTCAAATCTAGGTCTACAGGGTACCAATCGTCTACCCTGTAGACCCAGGTTTGGATCTGGGTGGGGTCACTTCTCCCTTCATGACAACGTTTTTTTAATGTCATTTTTAAATGCCTTTGTACCAAAAATAAAATTCTTATAAAATTTTTATTGGGGTGGCAATAGAAACCTTAGAGACAACTATCTCAAACTACCTCATACCCAAACCTAGACAGCTCAAGACTCGCACTGGAAACCTACAAGTGTTGTTTGAAGAATGTTTCGTTCATTTGACCTAATCTTGTATATGACTCAGGAGGAACGAGTAGTCTGAGGGAGTAATTTGTTCATTTTCACGCATGCGTGAATAGTCTTGGACTCTTAAGTTCACTCGTCACACGGCAGCTGCATGGGCTCCGTCAGCACAGGAAACAGAATTGATTAGTTCACGACTCTCAGCTGTGGGTCTCTGGGTTTGAGTCGTTCATTTGTCACGTGACAGTTCGGCTACTGTGCAGCAGGAATGAACTAATTGTTCACCACTCACATCACAGTCTTTTGTTCATTCAGCAGGCTGAGTTACTGCCAGCGCCGGAGAATGAGAGGAAAGTCGGTTGTCAGGTAACAGTCACTAGACTGATTACAGTGCAGTGATGTTGTGCTATAGTTTTAACAGAGCCATTCCTTAATTTTGCTAGCGTTTGCAGCTAACAGCTGATGAGAGTTGTTCTGGGTCCGCTCCACTTCAGCGCCCTGACAGGGTTCTACCGGGAGCCGAATTACCTCCGAGGTCATCTCCTCTCCAAAACAAACAGACCCGGTCATTAAAACATTAAAACACAGCCACATAGCAACGTTAGCGTTAGCCCTGTGGTGTGTTTACAGCTAACAGCTGATCCGAGTCCGCCAGAGAACTCAACATAACTTTTCCTTTTTATTTATCAACAGAGCCGTGCTGTTGTTTCACAGCTCTTGACTGGTGAAACAACATCTTGAGCGATGTGTTCATGTTTGTTTCTCTCTGTCAGCATAATCCGGACCTGATGTGGCCCATTCTGCGTCCAGACCTGCCAAACTGCTGCCTTTATATTATGTGTTAATATTTCTTTGTTCCTCTCTCTGTGCTGGAGTTCTTATAAGAACTTGGTGGCTTTATCCAGATTATTATTAAACCCTTGACGCCGATTGTCGCGAATTCGCATCATACCTCTTCCTTGCAGACTGCAAGCCAAGATAGCACAAGGATTCCCCCAATGCCTGTTGGTGCATATTCGATATGTACCTAGGAACTATTTGCAAGCCCTGGTTTCTCGTTTATGCCTGTTGTCGCTAATTTGCATCATACCTACACATACCTGAATTTATCTTTTCTATGTTTTAAAGACAAATTAACAATCTTCACTTAATATCAGCTTGAAAGCAAATGAAAACACAAATATTTTTTTTAATTTTTTGATTGTAAAAAAATTCAGGCGTTAAGTTGGGGTTAAATTGGTTGAATTTTAATAACAGTGTGTTTTATTCATCTAGTGTGTTATTACTTCAATATATTCCTCGCAAATCTGATGTTAATATATAGATGTTGCGCATGGATAGGAACGTTAGGCTGCTATATGAATGAGCACTTTAGAGATATAATGATAGTAATTACAGTTATATTCATATCGCTGGTCTGGTAGTATACTCAGGAAACATTGTGAAAATGGACGGATTTAGCCGGAGTAGTGGCGATTGAATATTGATAACATATTTATGTGGTTTTTACTTGGTTTGAATTTGGTTGTGGCTCCATGGGGCTTTATAGAACGATGATAGAGAAAGATCAAGAGGTGAATGTGTGCATTATACTTTGTCAATTAAAGTAAGCCAGGCAGCCTTCTGTGTTTGACAACTGCGCTGTTTTTTAATCGCCCACTAGAGGGCTGCAGCGCTGCAGTAACCAGCCTAGTTCAAATGAACGAAATGACAAAAAAAAGAGATTAGTTAATTTTAATGAACAACATTTGATGACTCGAGTCTGTCAAAAGAGTGACTTTTCCCATCACTAAAACCTACACCTGAGAAAAATATGTGGTCTTTGGCTTGATGATGTTCCACTTGCTTCACCAGCCACTTTTTTTTACCTTGTCATGTCTCTGTCATGCTGAACAGGTCGTGTACAGTCTGTGTAGAGTTGCACAGTTGGCTATTGATTGTCAGTGCAATCTGCAGTACTACCAGCTCTGCCACCTTACCCAGAGTGATTTGATTCAGTGTTTTATATCAAAAATATCACTTGATGATGTTTTAATATACCATGCATGTGAACATTTTTGAAGAATAGTCTCTTTAACTAGCATTCCTTCTTCCTCTGCATCCTCCTGCCTCCTCAGTGCTGTAACCTTTTAAACTTGTTCTGCTAACACCCACACCTGCAGACACGAGGAGCAGACGTGGAGCATGGAACGAACAGAGAGTATGAACTCAGACTGCCAGTCAGGTGGGCTGTCCAGCTCTGTGGGAACCAGCAAGTGCAGCAGCCCGGCATGCATGGCGAGGAGGGCCGCCCACTGGGGCTGTACAGACGTGTCAGGACCGGGTATGCAGTACGGGGATTCCTATGACTCTCTAAGAGACTCGCCTCACAGTGACAGGTAGGGAGGGTGGTAATGTGTGTGTGTGTGTGTGTGTGGGGGGGGGGTTAACTCTGTCTTTGTTCATTCTACAACACTTTTGCTTTGTTTAGTTTTTTTGTCAAACCAGCCCCTTTACTCTTTGGCGACCCCAAGTGGGAGTTAATTGTTAGGAATCTTTCAACATGTCGGTCACCCAGATACTGTATATTGTAATGTGGCTTCATAAACCAGTACTGTCCTGGGATCTAAATGAGATCTTCACATGTAGTGGTAGTGAAGGTAATGAAACAAAACAAAAAAACAAACATCATTTGTGAACTTTTTGTCAAAAAGTAAAAAGAAGCTCTCACTTAGTTGAGTCATTACTGTCATTCTGTGAAGGTCAGTTATTTAACTACATTTTAAATAACTTTGGTGTTAACTCAACCTATTTTTTATATTTTAGTTAGTGGTTTCCTCCATGTCCCAGATTGCCCTCCGACTAATAAACAGACTTGACAGTCCTGAGCTTAGCTATGTTTGTATCACCCGTCTGCAACACAATAGTACAGTTACTTGCTATAAAACATGGATATTCTGTCAATGTTTTCACACTGAATAACTTCTAAAGGAAGCTTGGAGTTTGGAAGTTTGGAGGAACGATTTTAGACCTTTTTGTTTTGTAAAGCAACTTGTCTGTACAACATAAAACAAGTGGTGATCTGCTTTGTGTCTCCCTGTTGTGCTTCATATGCCATTTCAAACAACCTTAGAGTTTCAGTACATTTTAATGCAACAAATATGTAGTTCCCAATAAGCATAAATCATTTTCCTGCTGAATTGACTCACTCTTTGTTTCAGAAGTTGGCATCTCTGCTGTGGCAAAACTGTGCATTAACAACAGAGTTAAACTTAATAAGGTGCAGCAGTCTGGGTATGCCCCAGCCTCCCGGCCCTATAAAGTGTAATAGAAAACAGATGTTTGGGACTGACAAGCTATCAGTGTGTCAAAGAAGTTTATCTCATCGCCTACTTTTGTACCCCACTGATTTGTTTCATGACCTTTCTGGTGATGTGTACTGTAAGGTCACTCGTAATCAAACTACTTGTACCTTAGTGCCAAATCAAAAAAACACATGCAAAGCAGAAATGCAGTTAAACAGTCAATTCTTCTTGGTACGTTTTGGCAGAAAGCATCAAAGACTAACATAATGCTAAACATGAATATATTAAGTTTATGTGTTTCCAACAACTTGTTGCCACTTACAGCTTTGTGTACAGTTTTAAAGTTAGTGTATTTAGTTACCCAGACATTATTGTTCATTACAGTTGTAGCCATGTGCTAGTTTGGGTGGACTGTTACGTCAGCACATTTGCATGTACGTGGTCGAGGTGTGATTCGGACACTGCAATAATTTGCTGTCATCTTTCCTGTCCAGGTATGTGTCGGCACTGACCACGCCAGCGCGCCTATCTCCAGTGGAGTTCCACTACCCACCATTGCCGCCCCAGGTGCCCACTTTCCAGATCACCTCACCCAACACAAGCCACGCCCTCTCCCTTCCTCCCGCTGCTGCTGCCTACCACAGAGAAGATGATCAGCCGCTGCTACGATGCCCCGATGTACGTAGGCAAATATAGTACACACATGTCAATGACTGGAGCAGCACAGTGTTCGTGACAACATGAATGTCAGTTAATGGAAGTGGCTGTTGATGTCCTATATTTTTTCATTGTCAACAAAAGACCAAAATACAACATACACTCAGGCCCAAGCCCATTTTTTCATACTGGAGATGTAAATCTTTACATTTAATATATTCAGTTCAGTTATGTTTATTATTTTTTTATTTATTTATTTATATAGTAAGGACTGAGTGAAAATCAATGAATTGTATGTAAGTAATTTGTGAATAACTCCAAATGGAGAACTATATAGTAGATAATGGTAAATGACTTGAGATCTGACTGGGAGATACTATATGTATGTAGGTAATGATTACTTAAAGGGGTTATATGTCATTTTTCAATGAAATCACTTATTAATAAATCAAAAAAATTCAGACGGCAGTTAATAGTGCCTTATTTGGGGACTATTTTCAGCTGCGGATAACTACACATTTGGTGCGCTAGTGAGTATTTATGTATGTATTATATATTCGGGATCACATATATAATACAACAACAATCAGTTTATAGATCAACAATACTTGTTAGTAGGTTGAATTAATTGTTGGTTTTGCTTTTTTCTTGGGATTTGTTCTTAATAAGAAACATATAAGCTAACATATAACGAGACTTATCCTTTAACCTGATGATTCAGGTCCTTGGCATCCACCATCAATGCTTTGAGCAAACCACTGACAAACATACTTTACATTTAGAGTAGGCTAAACAGTTTCTATTAAATTCTCTACTCTGCTTTCGTTCTAGGACGGAAGTTTATACAGGCAGCCCCGGCGTCCACGGCGACCTTACCTGACGGAGAGCACAGGAAGTCTACCATCAAGCCCCTACCGTCTCCCTGACGACGAGGCCTACGAGACCACGCAGGAGTACGCCTCTTCAAGGGAACCCATCCGGAGCCGGCGACGCCCGCGTCGCAACCGCCTCAACGGACACATCTCCCAGCGTTCAGCGGGCCTACGGGACTACAGCTCACAGAGCTTCAGCGAGTCAGAGGAGGAGGAGGAAGAGGAGGAGGAAGAGGATGCTCACGGGGAGAGCACACCTTTCCTTAGTATGCAGAACATGAACATGGACCCGCCCTTAACCGTTCCGGGTTTCCGTTCGTCATCTGGTGCGGACACACGGACTCCCCGTGGGCTGAGTCGGCCGGGGACGCGCAGCAACGGGCAGAGCCGCGGCTCCCAGTCGCATCGCTCCAAGGCTGACAACATGCCCCTTTAAGACTTAAACACCCTCCCCCCCCCCCCCCCCCCCCCCCCCCCCCCCGCCCCCCGCCACCCACCCCCTCCACTTCACACACTCCCCTTCCTCCTACACACAACCAGTGGACTAGAGACCTGCACCTAGGAGAAATATTTTTATTTTGTATAACAGACAGATATTCTAAACAAATGAAATATTTATTTTCATTTCAGCAAAAATTGTCTACTAGCTAACAGCAAAGACTTTTTTTATAACGGGGGGGAATATTTATATGTAAAGTTTTTTGATTTACAGCATTATGAGAGATGAAAAAATAAGAGAATTACGTGCCAATTTTTTCACAAGTTAGATAAATAGAATAATATTGTGGTGCCTTTTGCTGTATGCTGAAGTCGGAGGTCCCATTGAGTTTTTGTAGCCTTTCTTATAAAGACTCCTCGTTTTTATAGAGACCAACCCTCTTCCTTCCTTTTGCTTTCGTTCTATCTCTGATTTGGGATCTTCCTCTTTTTGAACTGTGATCTGATTATGTCATCATGCAATATTGATTCCTCCTGTGTAAAAGGTGTCTGTTTACATGAGTATGATACACGCAAAATGCGTTCGATTCACAGGGACATTAGTCACTGACGCAACCGGATGTGTAGGGTAGTTTTTCTTGGATGATTTTTGGATGAATCACATCGGCCATTTGTGTCCTCGTTCGCTGCCTCTCCGTCATTTGTTGTTATTTCTGTGAAAACAAGAGTGTTCAGATTCCTGTGTAGGTGTTCAGGGTGCTGCCATGACATTGGTGGTGGTTGCAGTGTGTGTGTGTTTGTTTCACGTTCGTATGTCCCGTTGGGGACTTTAACCTGAATGCACACTGCACAAACCCTATGAGGACTTGTGTCACCGTGGGGTCAAAACTTGAGCTTGATACTGCTTTTTGAGGGTTGACTTGGTTTTAGGGTTCAGGTTCCAACCAGGTTAGGGGTAGGGTTAAGGTGGGGCATGTGGTTGTGCTGGTTAAGTTTAGGGTAAGGGGCTAGGGAATGCAGCATGTCAATGAGTTGTCCTCACGGAGATAGTGGAACAAACGTGTGTGTGTGTGTGTGTGTGTGTGTTTGTGCGTGCGTGTGTGCGTGCATGCCTGTATGTATACCTCATGAAGCCTCATTTGGTTTTTCACCTTGGAGGGTGTGGTCTCTTGTTTGACTGACATGCTCCTCCCACCAATCCTCACGCTGCCAGAAGCTCCATTGCACTGTAAGAACCTCCCTCCATGAGCAGTCATTGGCCAGGGAGCTGCCGATCCAAACCGAACCTAACCACTCCAGTTGTAATCCAGCCTGACTCTGGCCTCCCGTGGACTGCCCAGCCCGCCCGTTTCCTATGCCAGCAGCTTAGAGCCGCACTGTGTCTCAGGACTTCCCCATCACATCACAGCCAAAAGACTCAAAGCAGAGAGCGCACGTCATCTCAGCCACAGTTCAGTCCGCAGGCCAGATCCACATCCCTTCACTCTCCTTCCTGTCCGTTCGTCAGGTTTGTTGCGTTCACTTGTGGCCATGATTAAGGGAACGTGGGTAAAAAGTCTTGGAATCAGAGGGGAGATTCAGCTGCTTTTTTTTTTTTTACTTCAAAAGGCTGTGTGTATGTGTGGAAGTGGGCATGTGTGTTGCTGTGTGTGGGTCACAAAGATGTTTTCGATGAAAAATCATGTTGTGCGGAGACCACATCTGTTCACTATGTTGCGTGGGGTGTAGCGAGGAATTCTGGGCCCCTTAAGAGGAGGATATCGCTCTGGGTTCCCCCCTTTTCTTTTACCCCCTTTTTCTTTTTTTCACTTTTTTTACTAATATAATCCTACTGGAAACTTTTACAGGCCCCCTCCAGCTGTGGGCCTCTCGGAAACGCCGCCACCTTTCACCCCTGTAGTGATGGCACTGCTCTGATGGGAAAAATCCCATGCGGTTCACTGCGTACAGGTTCACAATGCTAGAGAGCAAGTTTCTGAGTCTGATTCTACTTTTTCTTTAGCTCACAGCCAAATGGTGGTATATAATAATACTGATTACTGCATCCTTGATTTGCATTCCTATACCTTTGTTGATTGAACTTCTTTTGCTTGGTCATATTGACTGAATGATCTGTTATGTGTCTGTGTCCGCCTGCCCACTCCGACCCACATTGCCCCTCACCTTCATGTCTTTCTCACTCCGTTACCGACCTTCAGAAGCAACTAGCAGATGAATTCAGGCCCCATCACCAGAGGAGTATACTGAACAGCACACTAACATTGGGCTGATCTCGCCAGAAACTCCACTCCACTTCCGGTATACATCGGGTTTAGAGACCCTTTAAAGCTCACTGAGGAAAATGATATTGTGTCAGATACAATATGTGTCGCTATTAGAGTTAATTAATTTAAGTTTGTTTGTTTTCTGTTTTTGTTTTTCACAGGAGATGCATGGATCACAGATAAAGAAAGTATCTTAAAAATGGCAATGACCCCTCAGATTCAGGGGATCTTGCTGGAAATTTATAAAAAACATTTTTTGGGTTCATGGCCCAAAGGTCTGGCTAGTTTTGTCTTAACTATCACTGTAATCAATCTGGGATTTGCAATGTGGAAATACTGCAAGTGAGGGTAGTGTGCTTCTAGAGCTAGTTGAATTGTTAACACCCCCCACCCTCCTTCTCCTCACCCTGCACTCCCCCCTTTCCCTTTACATACACACACATAAATTTCACACATCGTACACTCCACACACACACACAGACACACACCACACACGCACACACACAAAGCCCTTCCATGTTTGTGTTTGTCAAGCAGTTTGCCTTTGTCTTTTTTACCTACCGACTCCCTCTCCCCTCCTTCCTCTCTACCCCCCCCTCCCCTTCCCTTCCTCCTCACCCTTTTTTCTCCTCTCCCCTCCTCTCCTCTCACCCCCAACCCCTCTGCATGTCCTAGTGGTACTGGTAGTTGGGTGCATGGAAAAAGCAGCAAGCAAATCGTTTTTCCACTCTGTGAAAAAATAAAAAATGTGTCTTCATTTTAACATTCAGCAATAAATCCCCTTCTCTTCATGTCCATCAGTCTTGGAATATGCTAGAAGATTTTTTGCAAGTTTTATCAAAAACATACTACTTGTAAAAGAAGAAAAAAATCCAAAACCACCCCTTCATATGAAAAATAAAACTTTATTCCTACCATTTTGAAACAGTCCTGTCATCTTTGTGACAAAAACAACTGTGGTTTGTTATTTTTAATTTACAGATGTTTGGAATCTCTTATTCCTTCTTTATTTATATAAATAAGTGGCATTAGTCAAATGTGCACCAAATCCAAAGTAAGAATGGAGTTGAAAACAAAGGAACATTATATGGCAGCGTCGACCTTGTCTACAACTGGACGTGCCGTGCACTGAATGAAGGTCTATATGTAATTTTATACATAGAAGATTATTTGCAATATTTCAAGTTTCTCCTAAATGTTTTTAGAAGAGAAAGAAGGTTGTCAGATTATACGTGTCACAGTGTTAAATGACTTTTCCTAGAGTATCATAATTTCATTCAAATGGGCTTTTTTTTCCACAGCAGACACTTTGACATGACATATACCCAGTAAACCACTGGTATAATTAATAAAACTATTTTATTATGGCTGCATTCCATTTAGTTTTGCTTCTTCCAATGCCCTGTTACTGTGTATGATACTTCACTCTCATGGCTTACTGGTGCACTTCAATATCACAGCGCAATTGTTAATTAGCAGTATTAGTAACACCTGTGCTCTTCCTGCATAGAGAACTCAAATTGTCAACTTGGTTAATTGGTTTATGCCTGTATTTGGGCTATGTACTATACATTGTGATAGTCTGTTGAAATTGATGTACTATTGCTGTAAGAGCACATTTTCAATCCAATTATTATTTCCATGTTACATGTTTGAAGCTACTCTTACATACCAGCCCATGACAAATTTGATGAAATCAGCCGGGGACTCAGCCATCTTCTTTACCACTCTGTATCTTTAACAGGTCTGTCCAACATCCTCCCTCATCACACAAACATACATAATCATTCAGACCCTAGTGGGATATAACATGTACTTAAAATGTAGGCCTATTTTGGGGAATTTTGCTGCCACCCAAATGTGATGATTGCTGCTTTTTAATTATTTTAATTTCTTGTTAATAAAATTGAGGTTTGGCCTGTTTGGACAAAACAAGCATTGTGGAGGTGTCACTTTGGACTCTACGTAATTGTGACAGCATTTCTCACTATTTTCAGAATTTTTACAACCCTAACGACTGATTAGTGGAGAAAATAATTAGCATTAATCCATTATGAAACTATTTTGTATCAGACAGTAATTAATGATTATTAGTTACTGTCCGATACAAAATAGTTTCATTGATTGCCAAGTATTGCAACATGGAAGTTTCAGGATTCCAGGCATTTCAAGCATGTCCTGTTTTTCCGGATGATTGATTAGCTTGGGTTGATGAGGCTGAGAAGTGATGTCACTTCATAGAAAATAGCTGTCACCTGTCGTCAGTCAGATGGAGGTTTTAATCAGTCACTAGACTTGTTCTGCATACGTTTCACTCAGCTACTGTAGTCAAGATGTAAGACATTATAGAGTAACAAGTGTTTGCAACAAGTCAACACGTAGAAAAGCTGCTAGAATGGTGACATCAAGAGTCAGTAACAAAAACTAAAGGTGTCTTTGTTTTATATTTACATCTCCAAAACCCCCGTCCACCCTCCCATCCATGCATGGGCGGGTGTTCACCCATGGGCGTGACCACACTAATAACATGTCGTTCCTGTTTGCTCTCTTTCTGTCAGTCGGTGGATCCCCTGTGTGCACACCTGTGTCCTCTAATATCTGATGTTGCTCACACAAATCTCAGGGGACTACAGCAGCCTGATTATTCTAGAAAAGGAAGCCCATCTTGAAGGACCACGAGACTGATTTGGATTACATCTTTGGTTCTTGTCAATGAGGGAATTTTGATTTAAATGTTTTACTGAGAAATTAGCTGATAATGGGGCCCTCAGATTACTAGCATGAACCACCAGCTTTGCTTATCAAAACCAAAATGATGATTTTTTAGTGCATTAAGGAGCCTTCACTTTGACCGGGTAAGCACAGAAAACTGCTGACTTTTTATATTTCAACACTCCAAGATGATCTCACTTTGTCTGTAAATAAAATGCAATAATGGTAATTATAAATATCATACAGTATAATTATTATTATTAACATGCACATGTTGTGGACTGTGGTCATTTTATGTATTCATCTGCTGATGTAACTATGTTTACTCCTTTTAAAGTGTGAATAATTGGCTCTCAGAAACTCTCCTTTCATCATTTTAAATAGTCAAGCCTGAAAGTTCATTCTTGACCTCAGTATTTGACAAAACAATTTTACCACAAGAAACATTTAGTAGCTGATCTGGAGCTTTTAATCATATCAGATATTCTTGCCAAGCCGATGGCCCAGTTGTCATGGAATTGTAGAAGCACATGACCTGAGAAATTTGGAAATCTGGAAATTTGAACATTTGAACATTTGCGATTGCATTCCAACTGGGCAAAAACCACTTGCTGATGAAGATCATGTGATGCAATTGAAAACTCCAGAACAGATACTGGACCTTCTGGTGAGATTGTTTTGTCAGCCTTTAAAAATTGCCTTATTCTCTGTCATTGCTTTTCCCTCATGACTCCCGACTTTGTTTTACTCTAGAACTTAGCCTCCCTGTCTGAGTACACGCTCAGTCTGGGCTTTCATGGTAGGGGAGACCGGGAGTGGTTGTAACACTTTTTGCTTCAGCAACTATAACTGGCAGAATTTTTTTGCTTGAGTTCTGAAACTTTTATACAAAGTACCCAAATTTGTTTACTACAAATGACACCAATTCAATCCTCTACAAGAATACAAGAATATCACAGACCCCATGAGTTGATGTTAAATACATGGTGTTCCTTTGTTTCAAACTACCCCACTACTGGGGGGTTGCATAGGGCAGTCAATATTAAAATACAATTTTAGAATCAAGAAAGCCATAGTAGTATGTATAGGTGATGGTTGTAACACTTTGTAAATATGTTTTACAACCCACCCCACCCACATCAGCCATTGTTTAGCTAGCTGGTTTGAAATTATCAGGGTGAAAATGCATCACATGTTGCCTAAGAAATTACATTTTAACCTAATATAAGACATGTGATTTTATCTGCAATAGTATAGATACTAAACAAAAATGTACTTACCTCAAAATAATTTTTTCCTTTAAATTCTGAATGTGCCTTGACAACCACCATGTGTGATCAGGGAGGAAGTACTGAAATGATCACATCACTCCTATCTCTAAAAAGTGGGACTGGTGATGTTACAACTCTCCCCATGTGACAAACATAACCGGTCTCCCCTACATTCAATATATTTTTGATGTTCAAAAACTCAGTATCTCTTTTTACACACTTTAGATTTGTCCAAACTCACATACTGTTTTTGCATTAGCAGTTGAATGGCGCGGTGCTTCTGTCGCTGGTGTAACGTGCTATTCTGTCTATGCACGCTGTGCATCTGCCTGGCCCTGCTGTTCATCTACATTTCTGTCATGGTGTGTATGTCCATGAATGGCGGGGCACAGAAAAGCTTGGAAACTCTTCACTTTGTGGCCTCAGGAACCTGCAAGAACAAGAACTTTGCATCACACCCTAAAGCTTTCTGGGAGGTCACCCCGGACAGAGATGCCTTCTGGAACCAGCTCCAGCTGGCCATCGACCGTCATTTCAACCCCATCCTACGCCCCAACAACACCAAAAGGAGATCTGAAAATAGTAACATTCATGAATCCCTATTGAGGAAAAGTTACTCAGAAGTTACCAACCTGGACAGCACGAAGAGAAACTTTGACGAGCTACCACAGGAGATGCAAGACTTTGTGAGGCACATGCAAAGGAGGGACTACCCAACCCTCATCCAGCCAGATGGAGTATGTGGAGCTGGGGCAAAGGATGAGAAGGAGCCCGTTATGCTTCTCCTGGCCATCAAGACAACAAAGCTGAATTTCCAGAACCGACAGGCCATTCGGCAGACCTGGGGTCAGGCAGGATGGGTAGCAGGAAAGATGAGCAACCGCAATGGAGGAGAAGAAGCAGGAGGTTACGTCCGCAGGGTGTTCCTGCTAGGCAAAGAAGAATCTCAGGAGCTGGATGAGGCTTTACTTCAGTTACTGCAGATCGAGAGTAACCTTTATGAAGACATTCTGCAGTGGGACTTCAATGACACGTTTTTCAACCTCACCTTGAAAGATGTGTTGTTCTGGAGCTGGTTCTCACACTTCTGCAGTCAAACTCGCTTCGTCTTTAAGGGGGACGACGATGTCTTTCTCAACACCCCGAAAATGATAAACTACCTCCAGGACCAGCTAAAGAAGCCACAAGCACACAAGACCATAAAAGACTTCATGGTGGGAGATGTCATAGATGTAGCCATACCCATCCGAGTCAACAACTCCAAGTACTTCATCCCAGACAGCTTCTACAAGGGCTTCTATCCTCCATATGCAGGGGGTGGAGGGGTGGTGTACTCAGGCCTGTTGATCAAACGTCTACACTACATGTCTAAAAGGGTTCACATGTTCCCCATTGACGACGTTTTTGTTGGGATGTGTATGATTCGGCTTAATGCTTATCCTGTCCACCACCCTGCCTTCCTCACGTTTGACTTTCCGGAAAAGGAAGGGGAGGAGCTGTGTGCGTACCACACAATCCTATTGGTACACAAACGAAGCCCCACCGAGGTTGTTAGACTTTGGACGGACATGAAAAAGACACAGAGACAGTGTTGGGATGTGCCCCTGAGAGCTGCTGACAAGAACAAAATCAAACAAACACTGTAAGTGGATTATCCCCTGGCCATTTTTTTTTAGCAAAGTTAGTTGAAGAATGTTGCCACTATAGTCTGATAGTAAACATTTTGGTGAACTTTGGTCAGAAATATGAAGAGGTAAAACTGTGGGAACTAGCGTCTGTTTTTAGTTATTCCAGTTATCCATGTTCTGCTGTTATATTTAATTATACTAAATTAAACATGCCAACAGCATATAAGCACATAATTTCTAAACCAGTGTTTTTGCACATTTTACATACATGTTTTTTTTACTTCTATTAAGGCACCTGTTGATTGCCATTCATTATATTATATAAATATTACATATAATATATATTATATAATATGTCCTGGGTGTAATGGACATACTGTATATGGAGCTATCAAAGACCTGTATAGTAACAGACACCCATGACAAGTCTCAGCATGCTAAATGTGATCCTGTGAGTTTCACTTACAGCTCATAAAAATGCCAGGAGAAAACAAAAGCATCACATTTAGTGCTGCTATACTGTATAAGAATCCATCTTTACATAGCAGTCAATTACATGTGCACCTGCCTAGACAGTACATCTATGATAATCCCTCATTAATCAGTTTAGCAATGTATATTAACTGGAATCATACACATGTATCATTGATATAGTGATAACTTCCATTTAGCCAAAAACACACTATCTACCTTTTTTAAAATTCATTCCAAGTATTAGCTACATATATGTTATGAGTCTGGACAGACATGGATGTTAACTGCAACTTGACAGGTTGGAGGAGGCATAATTCTTGTTGCTTATGAATTCAACTTTTGGTTTGTTAAAGGAACAATGTGTTCGTTCTTCCCTCAAATTACCTCTATTTAAGTATAAATGTATTATCAAAGCAAAGGTGTTATTTAGGTGTTAATATGAGATTGAGTTTACAGTGGTTGAGCCAGTTTTGCAGTATTTAAACTGGAAAGGTCACCAATCAGTACACTTACATAACCTGAATTAGATGCTTTGCTGATGTCAATCAGCTTCCAGTGATGTGAAAAGTTGGGTTCCACCTCAATTAGGTTGCTTAAGAAAACTGTCTAATGTGATGAATGTGTAAAATACACTCTTATACATTCCTGTAAATTTGTTAATTTTTTTTTCATATCCCAATAAACTTTAAACACGTCCTGTTTTATTTCTGTGAAACCAAGTCCTCCTTAATGACCAGCCTTTGTCAGAAACTGAAGCAAAGTCCAAAAGACTTTTTTACACTCTGCTTTGCTTAAGCATCAATTACAGACACTTGTGCTAGTGATGTAGTGATGTGCCGGTATGAAAGCAAAGTCCAGAAAACCAAATGTCATAATCCAAGTGTCTGGAGTGCAGAGCTCTGGGAGGGAAATGACAACAAAACTGAAGTCATACACAAAATGTGGACTTTCTGGTTTTCTTCATTTGTGACAGGGCAGTGGTTCCCAGTAATATCTTCCTGCCCAGTGACCACAGATATAAACTGGCTATAAATTAGCTAACTCTGGCTCAGTGGTTGTGTTGTGCATGGCATCTAAACTAATAAGCAAGTAAACACAGAAAAACACTGACAGTTGCCTTCTGAGAAGCAGAATGAGTTGTCCATTATGGAAACTCAAGCTGCAAAGCATGTGCTTTTGACACCATCAAAAAACAGTCCACTAATTCAATGAGCCAACATAACTGGTAACACCAACCTTTTTTTTTTTATGTTCACCTATTTTATATTTAGATTTCCTTGTTCTGAATGTTTTGATGACACTATTTAAATATTACAACACATCTCTGCAAGCTCTAAATGCAATTATTAGTTCTATTGAAAGGAAGATTTTAACTCTCAAGAGCGTAATTTCCATTGGGTATGTAGGGACATCATCTCTCTGAAGTGTGCCAAAGCTGCCAGAATCCACATGTGAAGAGAGTGGATAAAAAAATGTTCAGTTCATGTGATTTGCCATTTATGCTTACCACGCGTCCACAAGACCGTTTTCTTTTTAGTAAAGATGCAAATACAAAATATTCTACCAATGATGATAATAATGTATGAATGCAGAAAATAAATATTTAGGGGTTTCTTTATTCTTTGCTTGAAGACTTCATTGTACCCTGAATCCAAACCAACACCCTTGGCTCATCTGATTGTTGGTTAAGAATGTAAAAATATTTGCACTTTTAAAGACCGTGGTAGCAGCCATATTTGTTAGTCTGTTGCAAAATTTAAGAATTATTAATGTTTAATAAAAAAAAAAGTTTTCAGCAAAAATATTTTCACATTGTGAAGGTGGTCCACAGCACCCTAAACATACAAAACTGAGTGAAGGTACACACTCAGCACTGTGGTATCTGAAGCACACATTGTCTCACTAATGAAGTTTCCCCTCACACCTGGGGGGCAAAATGCATTAAGAGACTCCCTGTAGAATTGGTTCCACCACAAGAAAAAAACACAATGCTCAGCATTTTTACATGAAATGTTGTGAGCTCATGTTTTGAGAATTTTGTGTTTATTTTCGTATCCCTGCTTGTATAACTTCTGCACTTTTTCCTGAAGAGTTGTTTCTTTAAAAAATGTGAAAAAAAAAACAAACACTGTTTACGAAAACAAAATCTTGAAGACGTGGGGACAGGATGATGTCAGGAAAAATAGCTCAAGAATTAATCTATTTCCTAAACACACATCATTACACAAACACAAAAGCAACTGGGCAAGGAATGTCAGGAAAAGATGAGGCACAAAGCAGCACAGTGGCCAACTATTAAGTACATGATACAAGGTCAGCTGAAACTAGAGCATTTAATAAAAAATAAAACATATTTTGGTGCTTGAGACCAATTGAATTACATAGGCTATCAGCAGTATTCATTTGGAAATCAAATCAACACAGTTAGCACTACTCTGTAAAGGGTGGTACCAGTTCAGGTCACTACAACAATACCCTTCAGAGGAGCAGCAAAACTGAAAAATTGTTTAAATCCTCACCACGCCCTGCACTCCTCAATCAATCATTCTACACACGCAACAGACAACAGGCTGCAAGACCTGCCGAGGGAGCTGTTGCACGAGGACTGTCCTTTCAAATCAGTCAGCGGTAATGGCAGCACTCACACAGCTGTCACTCTCGATTGTCCGTGTCCTCAGCGCTGCCACTAGGAACCATTCTCTGTCCTTCCCTCTTTGCTATCATCTTCTTCCTCACTGTCCTCCTCGTCCTCACTCTCGCTGTACTGGTAGTTACAGCGGTTGGTGTTTACGAAAAGGTCGCTCTCGTCATCTTCAGAGTCGCTAACTTCCTCTTCCTCATCTTTCTTCTCCTCTTCCTTTTCCTGCTGATTGTTTGCATGCTGGTTCTCCTGCTCCAGTGGCTCCTCCATAAACCCCTCTGGCCTGGAGGAAGTCGAGGGAAAAACCACAATACACCTGGTTACACTTGACAAAATCATTGAACTGTGTATGTGTGTGTGTGTGTGTGTGTTTGTATTCCCACTGACCAGTGCTGTTGTTTTTGCAGGTACTGAATGTGATCTTTGTAAAGAATGAAGCTGATCTCTGCCTTCACCTTCTCTCCTTCCTCGATGGGATCCACAATGACATAGTCACCTTGGGGATCAGAGAGCAGACATATTTAAATGCAGAGAAATAGCCAGTACCAACTAGTATGTAATCACTTACAATATTGGCCCCTTCTATTGGTATCATATCAATACCTAATTTCTTGAAAAAGCACCAAATGTAGCACATATGAGCACTGTACATTTTAGAGCTATATTAGACTGATGATATTTTTGTGCATTTTAGCATATTTGTGCATATGAAATGAAAGATCCCATCCTCCAGCTGCATGCGGTTTAACAACAAGTGTGCAAAACAAATCAATACATTTTGTTCATACTTCACATTTATACGGCATTTCTTTGTGAAATTCTCAATCCTTGGCTACATTTAAAAAGGTTCCCCGTGGTTTTTTGACCTCTAGTAGCACTATAGGGCAATTTTCTATGAGCGGATTGGAGTTTTGTTTTGTCTCATTTACGCACACAACCACACACATACACATATGCAGAACACATTCCTGCTAATATTTTCACACAGTGATCTACAGGTGCCAATAGTGGACAGGCAGCAGTGTGCCAGGTGAGGTAGAGAGGAAGACTGCAAGCAAGCATGGGCGTAAACAATCCCGGATTCAAAATGTTGGTTTTTTTAAATCGGCATTACAGATGTTATACAAGTAAGAGAAATGCAGTCAACAGGTTTGTTAGACCTCAAAGACTTTTGATGATTGACTGATAGTGATAAGATCTCTGTAATCTTGTTGCAACTGTATGAGATTTTCACAGTAAGACAACTGTCTCAGAATATATTCAAGTTTTATACTTTCGCAAGTATTATACTTTCAGAAAATATCATGTCCCGACAAACATGAAATCTGATATAAATATAAATTTTTTAATAAAACTAATACAGTAGAATTCAATACCGTAGATATGCAAATGTGCATGATATAATAACCATAAATATTCATACCAGCATATAGCATGCAATCCTACTCTGTAATAATCTATAATACATATATCTATAAGCAGCTGACTTCATCACCTACCTCTCTTGATCCAGATGTTTTTGCGGAACTTGGTGGGCATGCTCACCAGGAAAGTCTCCCCCTGGGCAGTGACAGCTTCATGGAGGTTATTACCCCGGCTACTGATGACCTACAAGTCCACAGGAAGAGGATGGAGACAGAGTCAGGAAATGTCTTGCTGTTACCTGTAATGTGTGTGGTTGTAAAGTACTTAAGTCACCTTCACGATCTGCTGGCTTTCTGTGGGTGTGACAAAGTCTCCAAGAACCTCCTGGACAACGTGTTTCCGTTTGGTGGCCTGAGACATTATAAACGGTGAGATTCAGGTTCCTTCGCCAGCTGAAACAAGAAGAGAGCGAGGTTAAAGTGCTGATCTGATTTCTGAAAATAAGCAATAGCTAAGCTCACACACATTAGTTGCCAGTTAACGTTAGCTCAGCAACGTTTATAAAACTTTGACTACCAAAGTGGTTTCAATGATGGATGGACGAATGACAACACTTCACCTTCCCTCAACTTAACGTTACTGTGCAAGCTAGCTACAAACGTGGGCAAATAACTGTTTTCTCACATCAGCTCGCTAAGTTACTGATTTAGCTGTTAGCTGACTAGGCTAACATGAGCTATCTCATAACGCATCCTCAGTCTAAACCACATTAGCAGATTACAGGACAACCTTGAAAGAAAGAAAAGAGTAACTGTATCTTCTTGGTGCAGAGTGTTTCTGGGCAGCCAGACAGCGGCTAGAAATTACTTTACAAACAAGACACGTTGTATTATTATATCAATGAGGGCGAAACACACGCGTTCAAGTTTTCTGACAACACGTTCTTCTTCTTCTTCACATGGATTTACGGCAGTTTAGACGCTTCTGGGCGTATTACTGCCCTCCTCAGGAAGTCCTGACAACACGTTACACTTCCGGTGTGAAGTGGTCTACCCTTTTCCTTTTCAAAATAAAGATCGTAGTCTATTCGATTATTCAAGATCACTAGCATTCAGTAAAGCTCCTGTTACCACATCCTGCTCATGGTTACATGGGTATAAAATAATTTTTTCTTTATTAATGTCAGCATTTTCTTCTCATGAATTATTAAATACTTATAAGCAGAGTACATAAGGGTCCAGACAGACCATAATAGCAGTGTGTGTTTATTAAGGAAAATGTCGTTTTCATAGAAGGTCACTATGATATTTTAGAAAGTTGATGCTCATTTTGGTTTATTAATTAACTATAGACAATATAATCTAATCACAGTCAAATGTAATATTGAAGTTATTTGTATTTATCGTGAAAGAGTCATTCTGTTGCTCCAGTTGTGATGACCCTCTCATTGTCTGGAGGTTGTCCTGCCAACCACAGCAGGCAATTCGCTGAATTAGGAGGGTCGTCAGTTTATTGCGCTCACCTGGCCCATGTATTCATGTTCAGTCTCGGAAGGACGTATAAAAGGCGGAAGTACGATGTAGGTGTTAGAGACAGCACGTTTAGAGGGAAATTTAAATTGAGAGGCGGTTTCTGAATTTGTGTGATTAATCGTGATTTTGTATTGTTTATTGTGAGGATTTGTTTGAAGGGGTATTGCCTGACGCCCTGTATAGGTCCGGGAACGATAGGCTACTCCTGAACAGGTCTTTGCAAACTCAGCTGTACTCCAATACGGGCACTATTAATAGAAACAGGGGAGATGCCCTTAGAAATAAGAAAACATAAACTTGGTTTGAAGTATTTAATGAAATTAAAAGGACATAATGAAAAATTACCAACAAAAAGCACGTAGAGTCAGCATTGGGTGTTTATGGGAACAGCAAGGAGGATCAAAACAAACTTAACAGAAAACTTCAATCTATGGCAGATGAAATTGGTATTGTGAATTTGAATGTATGTCGTTCAGATATACCTTCATGGTTGATCCCAGATCCCATTGTTGAGTTATATTTTATGAAAAAGAAATATGTCAGAGGCTGTAGTGAAGGAGATAAAAGTCCGGATGTGTCAATTATGGGGAGGCCACTTACAAATTTATACTGATGGGTCAAAGAATCCTGAGATCGGTAAAGTGGCTTTTGGTGTTAGCATACCAGAAATAGGTTATAAAAAAGGGTGTAGGATTCCAGATCACATGTCAGTCTTCATAGCAGAGCTCGTGGCAGTTCTCCGGGCATTAAGGTGGGTTGAAGATAATAAACAGGAACATTCAGTCATATGTAGTGATTCAGCAGCAACTCTAATCACAATTAAAGATACTAAAACAGTCCAGACCTGATTCACTTGTGGAAATTATGCAGGTGTTGTATAGAATTCACAAAGCAGGGTATAAGGTGGGGTTTCTGTGGGCTCCGGCCCATATGGGTGTGGAGGGTAATGAGGAGGCAAATGAGGTGGCAAAGAAGGCGGTGCTGGAGGAAAGAGTTCAAATTAATTTACAGTATAGGTCACCAGACTACACAGAAATAAAAAATGGATAGAAAAATCATGGGAAAATGAAAGGAAGAGGAGGATATATTACTCAGTACAAAGAATTGAAGAGAAAGGAAAAAAAGAAGAGATGCAGCAGTTCTATCCAGATTGAGGTCTGGGCACTGTGGGCTGAGTAGTGGGCTGGCTCTGATTTGGTAAACATCCTAATGGAGAAAGCGCAGACAAGGAAACAGGGAAGCATGTATTAGTTCATTGCAGAAAGTACTCTCGTCAAAGGAGGAAATTGTTTAGAGACGTAGGAGCAATTGGAGAAACTATATTTAGCCTACGCCCTCTACTTAATTTGGATATCTGGAACAAAATGAAGAAACTGATAGAGTGCCTTCATCAAACTGGATTATACAAAAGGATATAGGCACCATTAAGATGTGAATAACAAACAGTGGAGGGCAGCAATACGCCATAGATGCGTGTAGTCTGCCGGAAACAAGAAGAACAGTTCAGTCTCTCCCTTCTTGCAAGGTACATCCATGCTGTGGCATCTTCGTTGCACCTAGTTTAATAAATTATACTCATTTTAACTAAGTACCTTGCATGGAGTCCCTCTCCCTAAGCCAGTATGTGACAAATGGGCGCTCGTCCGGGATCCAAACCCATTTGGTAATGTTGAATCTTGCCTACTGTGGCAAATGAGGAATTGTCAATTAATCAAGTATGTTGGTGACTAATATAGTTTATGTTGTCAGTGAATACTAAAATGAGTTTAGATGCTTTTTCAGCAGGATTGAAGTGACTTTTGTATTTAGCATTGTAGATAAGATTTTGGGGAGTATCATGCAAGGTTTTATGTTCTGTTGCATAAAACACCATAAACAAAGAACAGGCTTCCACAATTCTTTATTCAACCATCATTCATTTCTCACTGTCTTACAGCAGTTTTTACAATTGCATTGCAGCTATGGAGTAATGTGCAGACCAATACATAAGGTAAAACTCCCATCTTTCAAAAGTACTACATAGTATTAGCAGAAACACTGGAAACAAAACATCCAAGAAAACTGACAAGACAGCAGTCTAACTAGAATTAGTGCACATTCTTTATTGATCATGGGCTCAGTTACAATGAGGAGAGTTAAAACCAATACTGCCTAAAACACAGCAATCTTTATGACTTGCGGAACAAAATGCAAATAAAATCTACTTTAAAATCACTCAAAAATTTCTCAAAAACACTAGCTTAATTAGAGCTGGTATGTTTTTAGTATAGTAACACGAGGTGTGAGGTATGAAGGTGCAACATCTGGTTTAACGGAAACAATGGATCAAATGTGTGTGTGTGTGTGTGTGTGTGTGTGTGTGTGTGTGTGTGTGTGTGTGTGTGTGTGTGTGTACTGTAAGGGTGAGGTCAGCTGGCCGCTATGGTACATGTAGTATGATGGTGTGTGTGTGTGTGTGTGTGTGTGTGTGTGAGAATGTGTAGTGTTAGTGGTTTAGTTGACTACAGCAGATGAGCACATCTTGTTGATCCCACACGCATTGGACCCCCTGTATAGGTAGTAGTAACCCTGTGCGAGAGAAAGAGAGAATCACACATATTCTCACTACTTTATATGGGCAGCAATAAAGTAGCTAAGTAACCTTTTATCCTGTATGATAAAACCTTACAATTAAACACAACATGATAAAAAACAGTAGTTAGTTTTGTACAGTATGTGTCCCATTATCACTGAGCATAAACATCATCTCTTTGGCGGTCTTCAAAACACTGAACAATCTAACCTTCACAATAATGTTACATGTTGCAGGGCTGTGGTACTAAATCCTATTAGACTGTAAAAGTGGACAGGCTCATTTTAATGTGCCCCGTCCCTATATGAGGTGAATGTAAAACATGCAGTCACAGTTAGAAGCGGGGTTTTCATCATCACTTGGATTGTTTAGGTCAACTTCTTATCGTTTCAAACTCGAGTGCACATTGAAACATTTCACGTGAGCCACTACACTACACTCTTTCTCTAAATCTACAAACAAAGAGTCTTAATAGGTGGGGTTGTCTCACCTGGTCTCCATAATCTTCCCCCCAGCTGTTTTTGATGGCCCAGAATGGGACACCGTTACCTGAAAGCACAGAAACATTCATAAAATGCACCTGACTGCATCCTGCAGTTTGATTCACAAAATGATCATCCTTCATGTTGATATGCATGTTACAAATGTGTCTGTCGCAGGAGTGGGAACTGAGTAAATGAAGAGAGGATAAAAACACTTACGGTCTCCATATCCCACCAGCAGCACAGCGTGGTCGATCATCCAGGGGTTACAGAAGATTTTCAAAGGGTGAGACACACCCTTCCTGTAGAACTTCAGACATTCCGAAGACAATTAATTAAATTAATTAAAGGTGGATAAATTCTTGTAAAGAATAAGATGCACTTTGACATGATGCTGTTATCTCTTGATACATAGTTCTCATGGACGTGATGGAAGTGTGTTGAGTATGTCGAATTTGTTGCTGTGGTTGATGAGTATAGCAGTGAGAAAACGGCTTACCTGCATGGCAAAGGCATTTAGAGCAACAGAGATTGGTCCATTCTCAGCCAGCCAAGCTGCAATTTCTGAGGAGAAAAACAAAACAAAACGAAAATGAGTCCATTTAACAGCCCTTTGTTTCAAACTGCCACATGGCTGAATTTTCTAGTTACAGTTAATATACCTGCAAAATCAGCACCCATTCATACCCACTACACTGTGCATTTGTCTTTGAAATAGGAAACGACAAATCACTGGATTCACTGTATGTCACTTTCAGTGTGTTTATTTTAGTATGGAAATGCTGTTGGAACATTTATCAGCGCCTTCTCTTCCCTTTCTTCCTCACTGCCTCTCTGTTCGCTCAGCCCACTCACCCTTCTCATCTTTGGACAGCTCCACAGAGCTGTTGATGTAGGCGGCCACCTTCATGGTGGTGAAGTCGCACCTCTGCTTGTGCCCGCTGTAGGTGTAGTCAGTCTCTGTCTCCAGACCACCTTGAAGGATGAAGATTAAAAGGTTAAAGCTTGCCCTCTACATCAGCATAAATCACATGTATGCTTGTGCAACAAATAGCTGTAATGTAAGAAGAGGTGGGGATTGGGAGCTAAAATGATTCAAAGTGTTGCCACATCACTTGTCCTCCACCCGTGTCTTGCTTACCCAGCTTCTCAATAGCTTCATAAGCATTGGACGGCAGCCCTCCACGGCACGCCTGGTCTAGCCCATCACAGTCAACCAGCTCTGTGAGGGACAAATCAGTGAACCAATCAAATCATGGCTGCAGGAGAAAGTTGTTGAAATGTTGTATCATCTGTGTTTGTGTGGGTTTGTGCACATGTGTATACACGTGTGTTACCTTGTTCAGAGAGGGACAGCAGCGTGCCATTTTTCAGGAACCACTGGCCTTCAATGTTGCCCGTAACAGAAAATGCCCAGCAGGATCCACACATACCCTGCAAGAAACACACACACACACAGGAGGTATAACTTAATCATTAGTAACATAGTATTAGAGGGACTGCCCCATAAATAAGTCTGTTTGTTGGTACCTGGTTCTTAACAGGTGTGACAGCTCCATGATCCCGCCAGTCCCAGCTGGGAGGGGCGGGGTCTCGGGCAGGTGAGGCCAGTTTCATTGGTCGATGAAGAGTCCATTGACTCAGTAGCGGGTTCAGGTACGTAGAGCGAAACTCTTCCTCTGGAGAAAAACCACAAGGACAGCAGTCACACTTTTGTGTTACTTCAGACTTTTATTGGGGGGGGGGGCAGATGCAACACATGAAAAGCAGAAGTTGTATTTCCTCATTGAAAACGGTGTGGAAATACAAGCAAATGCACACACACATACCAGTTAGGTCGCTGAACTTGGTGACTCCATACTCAGCTGAACCTTGATCCAAAGACTGGATCTTCTCAGCAGTCTTCAGGTTCTCGTGGAAGATGCGCAACCGACGGTCGGTCTCTGCAGTATCAACGGTAAAAGACATACATACCACATGATTTGGCACTTGACAGTAAGAGACTTTGTTTTCCTGCCCTGTATATTAATCTTTTACATTTTTAATCATCAGTGTTTGGATCTGGGTCAGCCCAGATCCAAACACTGATGATCTTCTCAAACAACCAGTCAGTCCTTATCTAATCTATTATTGATTATCTATTATGTCATGTTATTCATCTATAAAGCTTGACAGTTGAAGCTTCCAAGGTACCTCACATCTCTTCTCTCATTTAAATCTCATAACTACAGCACATGACCCAGTAACTGCCTACCTAACCTCACATTTCCCTCATGTACACACTAAAGTTGGCAGAACTGGATTCAGGTACTACACACCTTTTAAATGGAATGAACTGCAAACTCAAAATCCAGTCTTATATTCCCCCTGGAGATTTTGAAGCTCTATTATCATCTTACATTTTCTATGATTCTTGTAACTAATAATGACTATTTGTTTATTGTGTAGTTGTGTTGGTTCTGCCTGTTGTTGTTTTTCCAGTGAATATTTCTTGTTCTAAAGTCTCTCTTGGAAGATCTGCCACTTTCTGACTGAGATATAATCAGTTGCTCTGTCTGTCTGTTTATCTTTTTATTTTTGATTTCTAATAGTGTATTCATATTTATGTGCATTTCATGTCTTATCCATCATTTTTTGCTATTTTAAACCTGGTAATGTTTATTCACAGCTGATGAGATGCTTGTAACCAATCAGTACACATGATATCCTAATTTCATAGGCTCTGAATGGATGAGGTTATTTATTCTTATGTTAAGGTAGGCTTTTATTGTTGCTATAAGCAGGACGGTGAAGACAGGAAAAGCAACACTATATGCACCTTCCTATGTTTGGTATGTACTGTATATACTGTACACGTGTCAGTCTCTCACCCTCTTGGCTGCTGTAGACCTTGTTGTATTTAACCATGAACTCTTTGAACTGGCCCAACAGCTCCACAGACTCCTGACAGATAAAGCGCAGACAAACACACAAATTCAACAACACATACCTCACTCTCAAAGTTCAAATTGACTGTTTACACAACAAATGCACAGCTGGAGAATCTAAGACAGATAAGCCAGTCCTGTTATTGATATACAGTTATTGACTATGATATAATTTTTACCTCCAGGGGCTTGCTGGTGAATGCGTCCACGACCTTGTTGGTCTCCTCTAGTTGAGGTTCAACTGATAAGAGAGACATTCAGGACAACATGTTAAGTCTCAGATGTGCATACGTCGAATTACTGGAAATACACGGAAGGTGCAGAACAAGTGCAAGTTTGACATAATTCATTATGGCTTGTGCTTGAAAAATAAACACTCGTCTTGTAAGCCTGAATCACAAAGTGGGCCTACGACGGAGAAGCCTAAAATACATTCTATTAATGCATATAACTTATGTTTACAGGAAGGCAAAAATCAACATTTACTGGCAAAATCAGAACTATTTTACCACTAAGCAGTGAAGGTCATATCTACAAAACTGTAAACATGCAAAGTTTTGTCCTGGTGTAACATATTTTTAATACATTGTTTTAACCAGTTTGACATCCTGGAAGTTACTGCTGCAATTACAGAGGAAGCAACGCATCATGGGATAACACTGAAACTACAGGTGCATCTCAAAAAATTAGAACATCTATATTTTATATATTCTAGATTCATTACACATAAAGTGAAAT
>NC_060168.1:8296526-8375394 GCF_021292245.1 Micropterus dolomieu | reverse complement strand
ACACATGATATCCTAATTTCATAGGCTCTGAATGGATGAGGTTATTTATTCTTATGTTAAGGTAGGCTTTTATTGTTGCTATAAGCAGGACGGTGAAGACAGGAAAAGCAACACTATATGCACCTTCCTATGTTTGGTATGTACTGTATATACTGTACACGTGTCAGTCTCTCACCCTCTTGGCTGCTGTAGACCTTGTTGTATTTAACCATGAACTCTTTGAACTGGCCCAACAGCTCCACAGACTCCTGACAGATAAAGCGCAGACAAACACACAAATTCAACAACACATACCTCACTCTCAAAGTTCAAATTGACTGTTTACACAACAAATGCACAGCTGGAGAATCTAAGACAGATAAGCCAGTCCTGTTATTGATATACAGTTATTGACTATGATATAATTTTTACCTCCAGGGGCTTGCTGGTGAATGCGTCCACGACCTTGTTGGTCTCCTCTAGTTGAGGTTCAACTGATAAGAGAGACATTCAGGACAACATGTTAAGTCTCAGATGTGCATACGTCGAATTACTGGAAATACACGGAAGGTGCAGAACAAGTGCAAGTTTGACATAATTCATTATGGCTTGTGCTTGAAAAATAAACACTCGTCTTGTAAGCCTGAATCACAAAGTGGGCCTACGACGGAGAAGCCTAAAATACATTCTATTAATGCATATAACTTATGTTTACAGGAAGGCAAAAATCAACATTTACTGGCAAAATCAGAACTATTTTACCACTAAGCAGTGAAGGTCATATCTACAAAACTGTAAACATGCAAAGTTTTGTCCTGGTGTAACATATTTTTAATACATTGTTTTAACCAGTTTGACATCCTGGAAGTTACTGCTGCAATTACAGAGGAAGCAACGCATCATGGGATAACACTGAAACTACAGGTGCATCTCAAAAAATTAGAACATCTATATTTTATATATTCTAGATTCATTACACATAAAGTGAAATACGGTATTTAAAGCCCTTTTTAAAAACATCTTGATGATTACAGCTTACAGCTCATGAAAATCTTAACTCCAGTATCTCAAAATTGTATTAGAATTTCAGAACAAAGAATTAATATTACAGAAATGTCGACCTGAGAAGAGCTCTCTAATCAGCTAATTAACTTAACACCTGCAAAGGTTCCCTAAGTCTTTAATCTCTAAGTCTTTTCCAATATTCAGATTTTTTTTATATGCACCAGTACATAAGGGTAAGAATAAATGCCCCAGATACCTATGAGCCATAGCTGTGCTCTTCAGCTATATTTGACCGCAGGACAGGTGTAACTGAAAAACCATGACTCCTAGATATTTAGTGATGAATGTTTTTGGATGCTGACTGACCTTTAGGTTGGCACTTCTGTTTGAGCAGAGTCGAAGTGCCCTGCCAGGGAACGTCCCACACTTCAAAAACACATACCTCCGTCTGAAATGAACAAAAAACATACACATATTATAAACAGTGAATTAACCTAATTATATTGTCATATACAGTATACACTCAGTGTGTTGAAAATTATTTATGTAAGTGGAATCAGGTGTTTAACACTGCAGCTCAGGCTAACAACATCAAACAGAGCAAGTTATTTATGTCATTTTCATGTCTTTACATTTTAAAAGTGAAACGGCTCCATTTGGCCATCTGTTTTTTTCTTCTTCCTGGGCTTTAAAAGAGAGCTCATTAAAATGGAAATATGTTTCCACTATACAGTCTAAGAATAGAGGAACAAATAAGCTAACAAAAAGAAAAGCTTATGTCTCAGTGTTGTGCATGCAAGCCTGTGGGCGTGAGGCATGAGGGTGCTTCAACTCAAACTCAAGTCACAAGAACATCAGGTGACTGGTGATGCTGAACAAACTGAACTACACTGTTGAAATAATGATGTACACAATTACATGCACACAAAAGCACCTCCCCATTTAGGGATATAACATACATCTTAGTGAAATCTGCGATTGTAAAACCATGACATTGACCGACTCTCTCTTACTCAGGGAGAGTCACAAACAAACACACATCCTACCTTGAGTTTCTGTGACACGGGATAGAAGTCACATGTCCTGAGCATGGTGGATTTCTTACATTGAGTGTTACTCAGTTCCACTGTTATAGTGTAGCGGATACCCTTAACCAGCTGGAAAACAGACAAACACGCACACACACAGTGGTCATTTCTCATTCACAAACCTTAATAAACCTTTTACTAAGACACAAGTTGTTCTAGTTGTGTTCAAATCTAGTATAGTAGTGGTCAAACACACAAAACGTGTGTATTTGGATGACTTTTATCCAAACTAAGCTTTTTGTGAATGTATGTTGACTCTGCTGCAGTATCTGGATGCTTCTTTTGCTGCATGGACACTCTGGTGGCACTAGGCCATACTGCACAGATGGATGCGCTGATAGATGCAACTCTGGTGAGGCCATTTGGTTGCAGTGTCAAGCCCGGTAGAACTCAATGCCACGACTTCCGGTCAAAATTAAAATAAGAACATATCGACATATGCCGCCTGTAACCTTTGCTGGTAAGCAAATGTGGTGACAGGACCGCGAAAGTTGAAAATAAAAACGTACTCAACAATCATTTTTATTGTATGCACAGGAAACATTTGTACGATAGATTACGCCATTTATGTGAAGGTAAATCACCTTCCTTCCGGTCTTTGTCTTGCTAACTTGACGCAGCTTTAAAATGCCCCCCAACCGCACTGCTGTTTACAACTCTCACTGCAACATAACACATCGTTGTGCAAACAATATCCTCAACCCTTACCAGTATGTTATGACTAAATAAAACGCTACAATGATAAATAATGTCACCGTCTTTGTTACCTGTTTGGTGGCAGAGATGAGCCGGCTGACTTTGCGGAGGTGCATCGCGTTGGAGCCCCGGTTGTAGCGCTCCTCGGCGAACTCCAGAGCCTTCTTCAGGCCTGGATCCGACTCCTGCAGACGGATAGAAGAGCCAGGAGGCCCGAACAAAGGCCGGTCGAGGTCCTCACCAAGCCCGAGTACCGAGCCCAGCACGGCGGTCAGAGCCAGCCACAGGATTACCGGAAAACAGCGGAATCCGACCATGTTGGTCCTGGTGTGTTGTCAAAAAGAAGGGACCGGTGTTCAGTCTTTGCTCAGTTAAAATGAGGGATGTTTGTTTTCCTAGAAGAAAAATCGATGTCGAGTGTATCAGCACTGGTTACACAAGAGGTAATGTTGTAGTGTTGTTGCCAAACAAATGTGAGGCTGTGGGAGGAGACTGCGAGTAGTAATGTGCGGGGTGTGTTCAAGAAACATACATTCAACTCCAGTCGTAATGGTGTTACTTATAAATCCTTAATAACCGGTTAACATATTACATAATTGTATATAAATCTAATTAATAATCTAATAACTAATAATATGTTAGTTGTGACTGTAAAGTAATGTGATATCATATAATATCTGTTATGGCAGAAAATTGTGTCCTCTTACATTTAATCTTTTATATATGATCTTTTATTATTATTATTATTATTATTACTGTTGTCGTTATGGCTTGGATAGATAGATATATGTATTGTGTTTTTATCCTTAACCTTTCCTCTCCTATACTCCTTATGTTAGTCCATCCACATTTACTAGGGTTTAGGTCAGAGCTGTGAGATTGTTTTGGTGTTTTCCCCTCTTGTTGTTCCTCTCCCCTCCTGGAATGTTCATTCAAGGCTGAGAGACGATCTCTGTTCCCCAAAACATAGAAACCTAGACTGTGTAAATGATGATGGATCCCTTTGCTCGGGGCCAGACTGTATATGTGTTTTAGTACTTCTCTGTTTATTCTCTTTTGTTAAATAAATTCTTCAAAGACAATGGTTGGTTGTAACTCAATTCTTTGCTCAACCCCTCACCAGGAATATAATTTCCACGACAATATCATGTACATATTATTTTAAAAAGCCAAACAATTTTTGCTCCTTAATTCTACCCTGAATTTGATTAAAAACTACTGCTTTTAACTGATTAGCAGATAAAAAGGAGTGCATTTGAACAGGTTATTTCCTCCTGGGAGCAGGTAATGAATGGTACCTTACGTTGACATAATACACAAGGCAAAGTTAGAGGACAGAACTCAGGGGAAACCCTACTTACAATAATCAGCAACGAAGAAAATTATTCTCAACTCATCCTACCTGGTATGAAATTAGGTTAAAAAAAAGTAACATTGATTGAATTAGGCACAAGAAATTATATAGATTAATTAATAAATATTGATGTTATTGCTCCTATACAATACCTGACATATTCATCTAATAAATCTAATTTAACTTTTGTCCTTTCATGAAAAGACTGTTGAATATGAATCACAGTTTTCCTGTTTAAAACACCGCATTTGTGTTTCGAAAGAAACTGCTAGAAACTGAGACAGCATGAAGACACACCTGGGCTGTTGTTGACTGGATAGGAATAAGAACATGTAGAGCGCAGGGGCTCTTCCTTGAACTACTTTTAGGCACATTTACTAAACTCTTAAATAATGTATAGCCTACTTGTTACATTATATTGCAAAAGAAACACTTAGTTTGTGGCACAAATACTTGTTTTATTTGAAAGATAACAAGCGAGAACAGCAAACAGCTCTGTTTAATTCTGACCCGTCTCTGTCATGCTGCTGCTGCACTTTCTCTACTTTATTGTCGGACTGCAGGATTTTCATATAGTGTTGGCCTAGCCCAATTCTTGATCAAGAATTGATTCTGTTCATAATTATAATATTATTATTACGAACAGAACTGCTAGCTAATTATATATTTTGTGTAGGCTTATTCATTTAGTGGATGTGGACATTAAAAATCACCCACTGGCTGTCCAGTTTATTGAAATAATGTGAGGCACAGAGGGGGAGGACATAATGTTAGTCTTTCAAAACTTATAAACGCATTGAAGAGCTGTTAACCATCTGTGTGACGAAAAATTTATAAATTATATTTACATTTTATAATCAAAATTATTATATGGACCTTTCAGTTGTTGCTGGATATTGGTAGGGACGTGTCCCTTCTAAATGTTACGGGTTTTTTAAAGTTATTGAACACCAAATGTTCAACAACTGTGGACTGTATATTGTTATAATTGATTGACGGGCGAGTACCAAACACAAACCACTAGAGGGCGACACACACTGTCACTTTAGACGGTTTACCTGTAAGGAGACCTTTAGTTTGGAAATAAAAGGACAATGAAGAGGAAGAACGTTTAACTGGATTAAGAACTTCTTATGTAACAGGACAATTCAGGTGAGGGTGGGAAGCGAATTATCAGATGAGCTTGAGATAGAGAATGGAACCCCTCAAGGTAGTGTAATAAGTCCAGTGCTCTTTAATATACTAGTCAATGGTATGTTTAGTAGAGTGAGGAAAGAATTCAAGTTCTCATTGTTCTCAGATGATGGGGCCATCTGGAAGCGAGGGAGGAACATCTCCTATATTTATGGTCAAACGCAAACAGCATTGGACAAAGTAACTGAATGGGCTAATGACTGGGGCTTTAACATATCTACAGAAAAAACGAAATGCATGATATTTGGACATGAGAAGAAAATGCCTACACAGATGTTACAGATTTATAATAGGACTATTGAAAGAGTGGAACATTTTAAATTTTTAGGAATGTGGTTAGATGAAAGGATGACATGGAAGAAGCATATTGAGATGGTTTCCTTGAAATGTGGGAAAATAATTAATGTCCTAAGGTGTGTGGCTGGGGTCGACTGGGGAGCTGACAGTGAATCTATGATGATGATATACAGAGCAATGTTAAGATCAACTATGGATTATGGCTGTGTGGTATATGGGTCAGCAGCCCCTTCAGTGATTAGCCAACTTGACAGAGTCCAAGCAAAAGCCCTTAGAGTGTGCAGTGGGGCGTTTCGCACAACCCCAATTCCAGCACTATTAATAGAAACAGGGGAGATGCCATTAGAAATAAGAAGACGTAAAATTGATTTGAAATATATAATGAAACTAAAAGGACAGGATGGAAAACTACCAACAAAAATCCTGTTGAGTCAACATTGGGAGTTCATGGAAACAGCAAGAAGGATCAAAACAAACTTTACAGAAAAACTCAAATCTATGGCAAAGGAAATTGGTATTATGAATTTGAATGTATGTCCACCAATATGTCGTCCAGATATACCTTCATGGTTGATCCCTAATCCCAATGTTGACCTATATTTTATGGAAACAAGCAAAAGAAATATGTCAGAGGCTGTAGTGAAGGAGATAAAAGCCCGGATGTGTCAAATATGGGGAGGCCACCTACAAATCTATACTGATGGGTCAAAGGATCCTGAGAGCGGTGAAGAGGCTTTTGGTGTTAGCATTCCAGAAATAGGTTATAAAAAAGGATGTAGAATTCCAGATCATATGTCAGTCTTCATAGCAGAGCTGGTGGCAGTTCTCTGGGCTTTAAAGTGGGTTGAAGATAATAAACAGGAACATTCAGTTATATGTAGCGACTCAGCAGCAACTCTGATTACAATTAAAGATACTAAAATGAAATCTAGACCTGATTTACTTGTGGAAATTACGCAGGTGTTGTATAGAATTCACAAAGCAGGGTATGAGGTGGGGTTTGTGTGGGTACCGGCGCACATGGGTGTGGAGGGTAATGAGGAAGCAGATGTGGTGGCAAAGAAGGCGGTGCTGGAAGAAAGAGTTCAAATTAATTTACAATATGGGTTACCGGATTACACAGAAATAATAAATAGGTCAGTGAAAGAAATGTGGCAAAAATCATGGGAAAACGAAAGAAAGGGGAGAACATATTATTCAGTACAAAGAACTGTAGAGAAAGGAAAATGTGCTTTTAGAGGTAAGAGAAGAGATGCAGTAGTTTTATCCAGACTGAGGTCTGGGCACTGTGGGCTGAGGAGTGGGCTGGCTCTGACTGATAAACACCCTGATGGAAAATGTGAGTGTGAAGACAAGGAAACAGTGAAGCATGTATTAGTCCATTGTAGAAAATACTCTCGCCAAAGGAGGAAATTGTTAGAGACCTGGGAGCAATTGGAGAAACTATATTTAGCCTACGTACTCTAGTTAACTTAGATAGTTGGAACAAAATGAAGAAACTGATCGAATACCTACATAAAACTGGTTTATACAAAAAGATGTAGGCAATTAGCATTAGGATGTGAATAACGAACAGAGGAGGGCAGCAATACGCCACAGATGCGTCTAGTCTGCCGGAAACAAGACGAAGAAGAAGAAGTTTACTTTCCTGGAGATGGTACTTTTATTCTGGAGGACTCTGTCCGGAAGTGTTTTTGTTTTTGTTGCTGCTAGCGAAGCACAGTCGCTAGCGCTGCTAGCACCGCAGGCAGAAACATCTACGGACGATAGCTAAGCTAATATTTAAAACTTGCTGAAAAGGGCTGCCCGAAAACGTTTTACTCCAATCTCACTAACATTAGCTGCCATTTCAGCCCCGTACGACAAAACTGCTGTCGTGAACGTAATGACTTATTTATTTTTAGGGATCAGGTTGTTGTCTTAGCATTAGCCTCTGAGCGAAGGTCTGACCGTCAGACATGGAGACCCGGGGGATTGAAGACATGTTTGACTTTCGTCGGTAAGTCATCTAACGGCAGCTAGCTAATGAAAGCTGGTGTTTACCTTTAGCTAACCTTACGTTTTTATCCTGTGTGTTTAAGAAATACAGTAATGTTATAGGGTTAATGTGATCGGTGGCTAGCTAACGTTAACTAAGTTACTGTAGGCTTCCAGGGTTCTTTAACCTTTTAAAACATACAGCTAGCTAACCTAGCCGTGTGGTGGTACAACGTAGTGGACTGTTGTGCAACATTGTGCAGTGCTAACGGTAATTTAAATGTACACATCGCGCTGTCCTCAACTATTAACGTTAGCGAACTCAACACCTCAAAGAGGATGTTGAATTTACATCGCACTCATTATCTCGTGCTAGTTGAGCGTAAAGTTTTCTGAAAGACTGTCACAGTAGGCTGAGACAACATTTGTCTCAAGTTTGCTATTACGGCCGCCCCAAATTTGAACAAAAGTAACAGTTGTGCCTCGACCATACAGTCTAAAAATAAATGACCCATCTTTCACACGGATACAGGTGGGACATAAAGCCTCTAGGTGCAGCAGTACTGATTATGGTTTCGGATTGTGGGACAGAATAAGACTCTTCTTAATCTAATATCTTATTATTAAGCATCACGGATGTTCTTTAGGACCTAACTACCAATCACGTAGAGACACGTGTAATAACGTGTAGAAAATGAAAGCTGCCGACTGAGAGACTGAAACTCACTCTATAAAGAAGAAGACGGGTGATGTTTATTCTTCAACAGAGAAACATTATCATATAATATATAAACTAGAGAGAAATGCTCAGATTCACCATAAAGCATTAAACTCTCATTTAGTAGTTTATCAGCATGTGTAGGACAAATGTAAATGAGAACAGCAGACTGAGGAGTAGTAAGCTATTGTCAAACAGTAAGATATACAATACATAGTGGCTGTCCTGAATGTGGGTTTTTTTGTTTAATACAAAGACAGGTAGTACTCCTTAGCTCCTCAGTATGACACATTATATCTCTGTCACTGGTCTTATTATTTATATATATTAAAAAGATAATCATTGTTATTTGATAATATAATATGGCAACACAACTTAAGAGTGATAGCTGGCAATTAACATTGGTATTGACATAAATCCTCACATGGCTTATATTTATATTTTATGTTTGTTGAAATGTGTTCCTGCTTGAAGTTACTGCCAGTGCGATTCATGTAGTCTGACAAGAGCTCATAGGCAATAACATTTCACTTTTTGAAACTTTAATCGACTGCATTTAAAAATCTTGTTCACGTCTCTGTTTCTTTGTACAGGTTTCCCAAAGATGCTGTTGTTCTCCTGCTGTTGCTGGTTTACTTTCCAGTTGGCATTTGTTTGATGTTAATACGGATTTTTATTGGTGTTCACGTGTTCTTGGTGAGCTGTGCACTTCCAGAAAGTTTTGTTAGAAGGCAAGTATTTTATTAAGTATCTATTTTTCTTTACATTTTACTCTCAGCAGTAGTAATGGTTGTGGAAACAGCAATAGCAGTTGTAGTCACATGTTTGTGTGTCATTAATAATAATGAAAGTGTGCATTAATAATAACTGAGGTGCAAGTAGTAGTAGAAATATAACAGTGACAGTTTATGTTAAAACACACTATATAATGCATACTGCGTGTCCCATTAAAAATAATTGCAGCATCGTAGCCTCTCACAGCTACAATGACTGCATTAAATTCAGCCGCCCCATTAAATACCATTAAGGCGAGTGGCTCGGTATATTTGATATGGTATGTGTCTGTTACATAGCGACCTCTTGTTAATGAGACCTGGCTCTCATTAATTTCCACGTTTAAATAAAGGTGAGGACTGTGGGATCGAAGAACCTTAATGTATAATTAGACAACACGTGTAAATTACCTGGATATTGCTTTTAAGATCAGTGCAAAAGAAACATACTGAGCTCAGCCCTCGAAATTGTTAAAAAATAATAAATGAAAAAACTGCTGTCTGATTACATTCACCCTTATTTCTTTGTACTTCCTTCTTTGTACTCTTAGATTTATTGTAAGGATTATGTGCTCTGTCCTGGGGATGCATGTGAGACAGAAGAACCCTCGTTTCAGAGACAAAAACACCAAGCTGTACATATGTAATCATGTGACAGAGTGTGACCACAACATAATCAACCTTCTGACCCCCTGCAATACTGTGAGTGTTTGACTTTCTTTGTTAAACCATGTTATACAGTACACATTTAAACCTTTTAGCCATCTGTCATGTGTAAAAATGCTACATGCTTCCTATAGTAGTTGGCATTTTCTAAATCACCTACATGTCAGTCAGTGTTAGATTTGAATTGTGAATGATCTGCTTGTGAAACTGTAAGGATAAAAGTACATAATGTTCTGTAAACATCAATGGCTGCAGACAACACATGCGTGTTTGCAGAGGAGGCAATGTGTGCACTGGTGCATGAAGGATATTAAAGTCTTATTTGCTTAGTGCCCAGGCCAGCTTTCTATCCTATTTTGGACTTTTTCTATCATACCGGTGCACATTTTGGTTATTTTACTGTTAAACACAGTGTTAAGTGAACTTGCTGTGTCTCTTTCTGCTTGTTAGCCCCAGTTAGAGGGCTCCACAGGCTTTGTGTGTTGGGCCAGAGGCTTCATGGAAATCCATTCAGCTTCTGGCCAGGCAGCAATCACAGAGTCTCTTCAGAGGTACTGCTCCGCTGAAGGCACCCCGCCTTTGCTCCTGTTTCCTGAAGAGGACACGACAAACGGCCGTGCTGGCCTGCTCAAGTTCAGGTTGGTGCTACCGTTTCTGGGATCTAACTACTCCTTATAAAAACACGTTGTGTACATGTTGTGTATCATGCGATTCATGTCACTGAGGACAACAGTTATTATTTGTGAGTGGAAATGGTGGATGCAATGCTAGGAAATGTAACATTTCACCCCCACATATTCTGCTTCTAACTCTTTTGTTTCTGGTTTTGGATCGTCCTTCATATTTACCCATGATATTCAAACCAGTCCTACAGCACAGCAGTAACTGTCTGGGATCTATCTGTATTTCACTGTCACGGAGACTTTGTTTTGTCATGACTGTGTTTGTAAGAAGAAACTGATTTAATTAAACCAGCCACAAATTATCATTCTTCTTCCATGGCACTTTGAAATTTGAGTTTCCCCCTACTAATTTCCCTCTAGAGTTCTATGGGCAAATTAGTGTATTGATGTGAAAACAGGACCACCAAACCCCCCCACCCCTCTGAAGATGACTACCACCAAAACATTCATCTAAGCTCTGGGAAAACACTGAAATTTTAAGCTATTGTAATGTGGATCGTGTTGTGGTTTTATATTCAGACATATTACACACTACACGCACTAATTTTTTTCCGCTTCACCTCCGCTGCTATAACTCCATCCTAGGGGAAACACTGCAGAGTTCAGGCATTGACTCTATATTCTATATAGAGTCTATAAGTGCTCAGATGCTAGCAAGGATTGGAGCCCGAATCTTGTTAATCTAATTTTCCTGTTTCGTTAATCATTGATAAAAATGAAATCCACTTGTGCTGGGGTGGGGTGGGGCATGAACTTTTTTTTGCTTCTGAAAGGGGGCATGACAAGAAAAGTTTGAGAACCCCTGGTCTAAAGTGACGAAATCAGACCAAAAGTCCTTTGTGTCATTTACAAAACACACCACCAGCTTACTGGCTGTCTCAGTTTCTCAATCTTTTATGAATATTTTCGAATGAACTACATTTGTTTAGAATTCCTCTTTAGTAAAAAAAAAAAAAAATAAGGTCAGATTTTTTTGACATTCATACTAAATATATTTTTTCTTCTCAGTTCCTGGCCTTTCTCACTGACTGAGTCCATTCAACCTGTGGCCTTACGGGTGACCAGACCATTGATTGCTTTGGTAATGTCGTGTGAATTTGCATTATAAGACAGAAATAGAGTGCAGGGTTAAGACACAAAAATAAAATAGACACTTTACCAAAATGTTTGAATCTTGAAAGCTGTGCACAATATCAGAGTGTTAAGCAACAAGTACAAAGAGGGGTTTCTTAATGTGGTGGGTAATGACATATAAACCATGTCACATGACTGCCTGTATCCAGACACTAAAATATCATTTCCCTGCTATGAAAAATCATTAGAAAATGAGAAAAAAGTAATTCTGTCTTGTGTTGCTGAATGCAACGTTGGCTAAGTGAGGATATTTTTAAATAGATGCAGGATTTATTTGGGTCAGCATAAGACCGTGCCCCAGCTGTTATTGACATATCCTCTGTGTAACTATCTGTGTAGTTGAATATAGTGCATGTCACACTGTAATATAACAGTATGATTGACTTTGTTGTATTTTGTCCGTCCGCAGAGCATACCAGAGTCAAGTTGGCTTTTGGAGCTCTTCTGGACATTTTTTGCTCCATGTACAGTGTATCATGTAAGGTACTAAATAATTTGTATCATTATTTCTATCGGCACTTGCTTTTTAAAGTTGAATCCTGATATTAGGCAGCTGAATGAGCAATAATAATCCAGTAGGTTTTATTTTTCTTGTAAACTGAGATCGTTTTGTGGAGACGTGAGTTACGCAAACAAAATCCACTGAGCACAAAACATCAAAAGCCAATGAAGACATTTGGGCTTTTGCACAAGTAACAACCCCAGGCTCATCTTCTCTGACCAGTAAAGTTGATTAACGAGCATATGTTTCATGGTATTAAAACTAAGTTGCAAATATAGTTTTTAAATGGTTTTCTGTTGCTTCTGAGCAATTGTGTTGCTATGATTTTTGTCAGAATTACTTATTGTTTTGCTTTGTTTTTCATTTCCAGTTGGCTCCCACCAGTATCCAGACAAGACGGCGAGTCCATACAGGAGTTTGCCAACAAAGTCCAGGAGGTAAAAGCAATGTTTACCAGCTGAGTGGATTCATAAATGGTTAGATTTGTAATAGGGTTGGGCCGATAGACGATGCCATTGTCCATCGGTGATGGCTGACAGACATCACAACGTTGAGCCGGCATCATGATTGTAGAAACCCCGCCCCCCCCCCCAGTAAAACAAATCTCAAATTTTCACATTATACCACCGTGTGAAAGCAGGTTTTAATGACCATGAACATTCTCATTATTGTTTTTAAGTATGGTTTTCACCTGCCTCGGAATTCTCTTCTCCCCACACTATGACACACTCACACACACCTGCACCTCAGGTAAACAGTGTGTTTTATAAAGTCGCCTAAAAGACTGAGAACTTGTCTTTTTTCCGTATATTTCCACCCGCAATCTGTTATCACGGCAGCAGGTGAGCTGCATGCCGGCTTATTAATGACGCAGCCTATCAAACAACTGAAACCAACATCTGCACTCTGTGTGTTCACTGCTGCTTTACCTGGTCTGTGTGTAAAATATTCACCTGGACTTGTAACATAAGTTTAATAGTCTACCAATTATTTTTTTTACCGAAGTCTGTGCGAGAACACATGCACATAAGACGACTGCTGCTCACCAAGTGCGCAAGTGTCCACGCACCGGATGACATCGTCCGATGGAAATTTGCTCCTTTAATTTAAAAATTCTAATTGGGAACGGTAATGACATGTTATACGTAATGAAACTTAGGCAATTCAACCATTTTCCTGACCCCTCACCTATACTCAGATCCCTAATTAAGAAACTACATCTAGGTATAGCTCTCTAAAGCCAAAACCATTTATTTATATTCACCCTATATTGCGTTGTACGCCAAAGTTGTATCATTATGTGTCTTTTAATTTCAGCTACTAGCCGGTGAACTTGGTCTGGTCTCTACCAAGATCACTAAAGCCGATAAAGCAGAGCACATCAAAAGGAAAAGACACAGTGTTCCACAAACCTCTACAAGTAAGTAAATCACATAAACTCACACCCATCTGGGTCTCTGCATTTAGGGATTCAACTGATTGGTTTTAGAGTTTTTTGGGGGATGTCAGCTGTTCTTTTCCTTACCCCAGGTGTCAGGCCTGCCTCTATTGGACTTGGTTTCATGGTCCAGAGTTTGGGTACTGACGATCATAGGATTGCTAAAATGGCTCAACAGGTGAAGGACGTGTTGCCTCATGTCCCACTGAATGTCATCGCAAAGGACTTAGGTTGGACCCGACTTCAGTGCACGTTTACATTTTGACCCCACATGAATGTACTGTCATTATTGTTCACTCTGCTCTTCCTCCACCACACTGCTCTATCCATTCATCCAATTTGTTATAGAGCCCGACTGATATGGGATTTTTAAGACCAATTTTGATATTTGAGGATTTTAAAATCCAGTATTCCGATATATCGGCAAATATCTTTTTTTATTTTTATTTTTTTTTCTCCTTCTTTTCAGAAACAGATAACATAAACAAAGATTATCGTATCGTGTGTAAATATGAGACAATACCAAGATAGCATGACATAATGCAGTTTAAAAATACATGTTTTACTGTTATAAAGAATAATTGATTATGTCAGCTGATTGCTGTGTTTTGTGGAGCTCCAAACACGTGTGGCCATCTGTCTTCTGTCCCTCCATTTCTTTATAAATTGTCATTTATTGGCTGTTAAGAACACCTATAACGATTTACAGTATAAACTATGTAGCAATAAAAATGGTAAACAGAAATAAATTGCAATTAGCGGTCGATAATTTCAGCATGCCAATTTATCGGTCAGGCTCTAATTGTAACACAGCCTTCAATTCATAGTTTTCAGTCACATGACATGCGTGGTGACCTGGAGCGCAAAACAAGAGACCAACATAGCGGCTCACACCGCAACTCCCCCGTAGAGATGCCGCAAAGCTGTCAAATTTTATTTGGATCACCTTTCAACTTAAGAAAAAGAAAGATATGAACACAAACTGTAAGTTCTGGGGAATCCCTCACCTAACACAGCCCAGGCTTGTCTCCTCCTTGATTAGTAAATGTGAAAGCACAACATCCATCCAGCATTTTGGCAACGCTCAAAGTAACACTTTGTATCACTTGCTTATTGGTTGGCAGGCAGCGGAAAAAAACTTTTTTGCCTTTCAAGGGAGCGTTTTCCTTGGAATGTGACGTCACGTGAAAACTATGAATACTTCATTGGGGTTTACATTGTTATGTGCTTACGGTTGTCTCTTGATTGTGTACAGCAAAAACCAATTGTGTTGATACCACCATAACAAATCTACTGGAGAACAAGGAGGAAACTCCATTGGAAGCAACCGAAACGTCGACATTTGGGCCTTCCAAGAACAGCCCCTACTCATGCGATTCTGCTCCCACTTTAAAGGTTTGACATTTCAGCATGCTGCTGTGTCTGAGCTCTCTCACTGGGCAATTTATAATTTTGGATCCATTTTAATCTTAGGCAAACACGTGAAGTTCATATTTCCTTGAATTATAAGTTGCATCAAAACAATTAAATATTGGAAATTTTAGTTCTGCTTTGTTCTGCTGTGCCACGTTGATTGATTATATTTGTTTTCACATACAATCTGTTGTAACTGTCTTTTTGGTGGGTTTTTTTTGCTTTTACAAAGTTGCTAATCCCATTTTCTTTTCACCCACAGCCTGCTGCCAAATCTTTTGGGAAATCACCAGTTGACAGACATTTATCTCTCCAAGAGAGAAAAGATGCGCTGTATAATTTTGCAAGAAGGTGAGATTTTCTTGCCTTTACCAATATCACATCATAAAGGAGATTATTATTTGTAAGAGGAGCAAAAGGTGTTTCAATATTGCAGCAGAAAATGGTAAAAAGGTCAGCCGTACATGGTGGAATGTCTCACCTGCTGTTTTTATCAGATATTCCTGGACTCTTTGAAAATGTTCCTGTTCAGGTCATGTTAATAAGTCACCTCAGAGAAAAGTCAAAGCTGCTTCATTATGCACAACATCTTGCACTTCTGCAATATTCATTTGGTTTGAGATTTACTTTGAATTCATTCCTTGGGTCACGTCTGTCGCTCAGTACTGATTCTGCGGTGTTACAGCAGCACCAGGCAAACGTTGTATGTAAAAATACACCTGAGTTCTCTATTTTAGACCATAAACATTTGTCTCCGAAACAGACGTGAGGGAGTCATTGAGAGAAAAGTGGACAGTTTTGGTTTTATGTCTCACAACTTTACTGTTTGAACACCTTTTGAAAATGCGTCAGGTTAGTTGGAGAGAGTAAATTATGTGTGTGTGTCACATTAACCATCTATACCAGGTGTGTGTATGTTAAATATCAGAGGTGTTGACTGGAGTCACAAAAATGATGACTTTAGACTCGACTTGACAAAATCAAAGAAGACTTGTGACTCGACTTTGACTTGAACAGCAATGACTCGTGACTTCACTTGGACTTGAGCCTTTTGACTCGAGCTGACTTGATACTCCCCATGCCTGAATATAAATTATGATATAAAAAACTGCGCAGCGCATCAACATAGCGCGGTGCTCAATTCCTCCACCTCACGGAGAAAAGAAAGGTCAGGTCGAAACAGTGTAGAGAGACTGCTGCAGCTGTTGCGTGAAGCTGCTTCCACCAATTATAAAAACAAATTAACTAAGATAAAATGATAATAGCGCCGGGTGCTGTTTCACAACGACACCTGTTTTGTTTTATAAATCCAGCACACCTCTTTCCTTTACAGCTGAGGCCCTCCCTAAAAGGTGTGTTCAGTGATGCTTTACCTGATCGGTTCTTGTAAAATATCCACATTGTCTGCGTCTTCTAACGTCATAGCGATTTATAGTTTTCTCACTGCTGGTTTCTGTCACTGCATCTCCCGACAAAACACCACGGTTGTATTTCAGTGTTCTGTAACGTAACTTCGTCAACTCGAGTAGTTCACCTGTCACCTGCTCTGCTCCCCTTCGTGTGTGCGCACACACACACACACACACACACACACACACACACACACACACAGTGACCCATCCGTCACCCAAAGCTGTCAACTTGGGGGAAACTGTGCTGTTGTCGTCCTCTTGCACTCTAGATGCTGCTTTCATGGGCTATTTGGGATTTTGGAGTAATGCATATATAGTAGCCTAGTTTTTAAAAAGAAAGTATTACATTTCAATAGTTTGCGGTTTCCCAAGGCAAGGAGTAATCCTGTTAAATAATTGTGATCTCAATATTGACCAAAATAAGTAGCAGCCCAGAACATTTAATTTAATTCATGAAATTTGTTGTGTGAAACTGCACCTCTGCCTTCTTTCTGTACATGCTAATGATTCATTCAATACTTTGTTTTATTTTTAACTTGAAAAAACTTTTTAAATGGTTTTAAATTTGGTGAAGAGTGCATTATGACTTGTTTAGGACTCGAAACTCAAAGTTAAAGACTTGGACTTGACTTGGACTTGCCACTCATGATTGGTCTGGACTTGGGACTTGACTTGGGACTTGAGTGCCAAGACTTGAGACTTGACTCGGACTTGTAAAACGATGACTTGGTCCCACCTCTGTTAAATACTTCACTGATTATACTTCACTTTTGCAGAGTAAACACTGACGGATGATTTTATCTCTCTCTTTTTCCTCATTTAGACGCTACATTGAAAAACACGGATTGGATCAAGAAGACAGTCACTGAACACACCTTGGGTCAAGCCATCATTGAAAACTTGTCAGAGAGGAGCATTTTCAACTTGCATAGCTGTCTTATTTGAATGGTGATTTTATATTCTGTCAACGGGATCTGTTGAAAACCACATTTTGTTAGTTGCAAATAAAGGACAAGTATTCAAAACATGTACACGTTGATGGAATGGTGATTATGCATGTGTTTAATTCTTCATTCTGGCTGATACATAATTTTGATAACAGTTTGTATTACGATCCACTGACTGTGAATCATCTATTTATTTTTATAATGTCCAGAGTCGTCGATGAAAATAAAGTTCAGCTTGACCTTAAGGAAATTGTTTCCTTTGTATGTTGACTCAAATGTCCAAAGCTTGCCTTGAGAAAGAAAAGTATTGTTTAAATGTGAATTATATTTTGAATATTTCATTTATAAGTGTAAGGACTATTGTCATATTTATAATTTCTAATGCATGCTTGCATACAACCAAATCCTGCCATAAGAGGGAGCCAGAGAGTCAGTCTGTTTGGAGCGTAGTGGCCCCACAACAGGTCTTGACCAGTCTCTTCTGTTCTCTTCAGGAAAGATTTGGTCATTGGGACAAAAACACAAGACAATAAAACCAAAAGTTGCCCAAGAGGCGGTTGTGAAGGAGCAAGATGAAAGTCAGATTGGTCGTATCCAGTTTGAAACAGGTGAAAAACAAATGAGTAGATTGAATTGAATGAGATACTTTACGGCAGTGTCAGCAGCGGTTATTTCTGTCCACTGGTCCAGTCCTTATAAGAGGGAATTCACAGCTGCGAAGACAAACATCAATAAAAACCTAATAATGACTGACATTCTCCCATAATAAATATTGTATACTGTATTATAAAGGCATGTCTGGATGACATTTTAATGACTACTCTGAAACGCAGCTCGTTGTTTGGGTAGAAAGGCAGTGTTTCCTGCAGTACGTAAATGCAACATTCCGCTTCACCGGATGTTACGTTTTCGTCTTTCCTCCCGGAAGCTGAACACAAAAGCGATTAAAAGCTACCAAGTTCGCGATGTCAGGTGTCGAGGAAACTTTAAATGAACCTGTAGGCGTAAAAGACGACAAAGAGTTTGACGTGGAGGCTGAAGACCACCTCGGGGATGATTATTTTGCTGACCCGACTCGATATTTATTTTACAGGTAGCGTTTGGCTTTAATTTTCTATAAACGTTTGGATGGCTAAGACTGGTAGCTGCTCTAACGGTAACGTTATTCTTCCATTAACTTTAGTTTGCAGTAACATGATAATGTTAATGTTTGAAACGTCTGGTTTAACCATTGTAACATTACGCTGATTGACTAGGTAACTTCTGTAAGTTCATCTCCACCACTGTCAAGTAGGAACATTTAAGTTAACTAATGCGCAAATACACTGTACCGACACAACGATAAAAATAAGTTTATCTTAATTATTTCGATGTGAATTTAATTGTTTCCCCCCCGCATTTGATTAACAAAGTAGTTCGTGTTAGTGACGTTACTGTAACGAGTGCGAGCTACATTAGCTAACGTTAACTCAAGGCAGTGAGCAGCCAGGAAACCCACCCCCGTGTTTTTGTGTTTCAGAGACCGAAAGGAGTGGGCTGACCTGGAGCCTGTTCCTCAGGATGATGGCCCAAATCCTGTAGTGAAGATCGCCTACTCTGAAAAGTGTAAGATTGTTAGTCAGAGATGAAAGACACCATAGGAAGTGACACGCAAACCCCCACAGATCCACGAACCATAGCTTGTAACACTTACACATTCACCTATACATGCACGTATACATTCATTTGAAATGAAAACAGACATTAGACCAAAAAAATATCCTGTAGCAGTCAGAAGGTTGTTGTTGACATTCTGATTTGTACTCGTCTACATTTATTTCTCCCAACAGTCTCAGATGTTTATGACTATTTCCGTGCACTCCTGAAGAATGATGAAAAGAGCGAGCGCGCTTTCGCCTTGACAGCAGAGGCCATTGAGCTGAACGCTGCCAATTACACAGTTTGGTGAGCATGCTGCATGTTTGGAATACATAAAACTAATGTGCTATTTAGCAGGGTCTCATTTTGACGGTGTCCTCTGTGATGTTTGTGATGTATTGTAACAGGTGTTGGGTTTGTGTATGTGCAGGCACTACAGGCGAGTACTACTGCAAGCCCTGTCAAAGGACCTGAGGCAGGAGATGAGGTACATTACTGCCATCATCGAAGAGCAACCCAAAAACTACCAAGTCTGGTGAGTGCTGCCAAATTAATTTCAGGCCACATGTTTGTGTAACAGTTGGGACATTACTTGAGAAAATATTCATAATCATGCTCATCAATATGTGTAAAGTATTTGTTTGAAAAGGCTGTCTATGTCAATTTCTAAATGTTGTTAACCTTTTATCAAATATAAATAAACAAGACTCTGTTGAAACCAGTTTTTCCTCAAAAAGATGAGATTCATTGACTGGGGTGAAGACAGCCTGAAGCAAGAGATTTGTAAAATGATTCAATTTAAGGATAACGTTATAAAATATAACCAGTTTTCTAAACTCCTCCCCCTCCCAGGCATCACAGACGTATGGTCGTAGAATGGTTGAACGACCCCTCGGAGGAATTGGAATTCATTGCAGACATTCTCAGCCAAGATGCAAAGAACTACCACGCCTGGCAGCACAGACAGTGGGTCATCCAGGTAGGTGTTGGGACACTTAGCAGAGTTTGGCTTAAAAAAAAAAGACAAGGACTGTGATCCAGTTTTCTGCCCACAGTTAGCCATTCTGCCAGATTAGATCCTTTATTTATTAATTTGGTGGTTTGTTGATGTGGTGTTTGAGTCCTTCCATGGTCAGTATTTGTCTTAGGCATCGCAGGGCCTCCACTAAAAGCAATACATGATTACATAAACAAGTACATTGCAAATGCCAACATTTGTCTTATTCAATCTCCAGGAGTACAAACTGTGGGACAATGAGCTGGAGTTTGTGGAGAGTCTCTTAGAAGATGATGTGAGGAATAACTCTGCGTGGAACCAGAGGCATTTTGTTATTTCTCACACCACCGGCTTCTGCGATCCAGCCATAGTGGAGAGAGAGATTCAGTAAGTACTCTTAACAAAAAACTGGATGATGAAATTTTATTTGTTCAAGATGGATGAAAAAAGTTGCTTATATTTATAGGATGTGAGTCTTTATGTACAAAGATATATTATAGGCATTATAATGTTGAGGAGACAATACTATTCACTGAAAGTCAAATACAGCAGAGCTACACATTTATCCTGTATTTCCTTGCCAAAGTAAAGATGTCCTGTGAACAAGCTGTATGACTAATGAAAGTTTATTTTTATAACCTCAGCACTGTTCCTGCTTCAGTCTGTGCAAGTGCTTTAAGTTTTCTGCCGCATACATGTTACTGATTTTTCTCTCTTTGTGTAAGGTATTGTCTGAACCAGATCAGGAAGGCTCCCCACAATGAAAGTGCATGGAACTATTTGAAAGGGTAAGATGTAACATCAGATCTTTTTATTTTTTTTTTTAATTCCTACAGTTAATCTAAATCCTGGGAGGAGAAGGAGCAACGTGTATTTTCTCTGGTATGAGTCTTTCCATCCTGTTTGGTCTGACTGAAGATTTCTTGAAGCCAAATCACCAATATGTCAGTGTGCCCTACCGTTCAGACATTCACAATATATATGACATGCTACAGGGGGAAAAGCCAAGTGGAGACTTGGGTATTAAAAATGGAAAAGCTCACTGATGGTTTATTTTTGCTTCAAGGATGATGCAAGACAGAGGTCTGTCGTCTCAGCCTGGCCTGCTGGAGAGAGTCCTGGAGCTGAAGGAGACTCACTGTTCACCTTATCTTCTAGCATTTCTGTTTGATTGCTATGAGGACGCCTTGGAGAACAGCAACCAAAAAGAAAATGTGGAGGAAGAGGAACGAAAGGAAACTTTAAGAAAGGCTCTAGAAGTAAGGAAAATATAACTAGTTTTAGACATAAACAGAAGATTGTGCCATTGTTGTTTTTCTGACCCTTCTTGTATACGTTCTCCCCCCCTTAAAGATTTGTGAACTTCTGGCACTGAAGGACACCATCCGTAAAGAGTACTGGCTGTTTTTGGGACGTTCTTTAAAGAGCAAATCTGGAAGCAGTGGTCCCTCTGATAAGCCTCTGGCAGATGATCCTGAACCGTCTGTCCCAGCCTCTGGGCAGCAGGAGATGAGTTAAGAGACCAGCAGGAGACTCGCACCATGTCCTCTCCTATCCTGCTTCATCAATACTGTGCAGTTTAATAATAATGTCAGTTTCCATCATGAATATGGCTGAAGAAGTTTTGTTAACTAACCACTAACATGAGATGACCTAGGTTGAAGGGATTGAGCTGAAATCTAACACACACCGCAAATGTAAATACACTTTAGTATCAGACAAGCAACGTTGTGTTTCAAGCATGGGATAGAGAAGTCACTTTTTATTTTACCTGAAAGAACTAGGACTAAATAACTACATAATTAAGCTGTATCATACATTTAGTCAGGTTAATGTCTCCTTTAGATGTATTGGTGGCTGTTGTCATTCTATTTCCTATCAGTCTGTGTTTAATAGCAGTCCACATGCAATAGTACTAATGAGGCTCTTGAGTGTGTTTGCATGCATACTTAATTCAATTTAATGTCTTTGACTGATTGTGTCTAGGTACACATCTTAACTAAATATCTGGTTAGAGAGAAAAAAATCACTATACCAGCATCCTGGTATGTTGATTCATTGTGTTGCTTTTAAATATAATGTAGTTTGTTTTGTGGTAACTTGGATGTTCTCCAAATACAGGGATATTTTCTAATGGACATTCATTAGTGCCTCTAAATGAGACTTTAAATGGAGTATTGTGTGCATGGAAACCCACTCTTTATCTAAATCCTGGAACATTTTTTTTTTTTTTTTTTTTTTTACCTTCTGATGGTGTCAGTCAGAGAATAAAAAGCGCCATGAAACAAAATATACTGTTTGTAGCAAAACTATTGAAATGCAGTGCTGCTGCATTCTGATCAATGACTCGGACATCACAGCTTTGCAACCCCCCCCCCCCCGATCTATACCAGTTGCTCTAAATTAGCCTCTTCTCTTGCTGTTGGTCAGAGTGCGTTCTGTTTGGTCCTCTGGGCTGTGCTGCCGAGAGAAAACCGAACTAACCAGCGAGGCAGTGCGCACACAGCACATGTATTGACAGCCTCATGTCCTGGACTCCCCCGGAGCTAGGAAATGGATTTACTCCACTAGATGCAGCTGTTTCTACTTCTGACACTACAAACCAAGCACTTGGTTTGCAAGCAGTGTGTAATTACAGCTTCTCTAAATACTTGATATTAGAGTAGGACAGCTTGCTTTTCTCTGCTTTTCCTCCCCACTGTGGAGGACACTGATGGGCTAGTTCACGTCATCAGCAGTTATGAAATGACTGAGCATGAGAGCCATATGACGCTGATGATGTGATTAATTTAGTCTAATGTACTAGCTACCTCTAAAAGATTTCCCCCTTGTCCCTTAACAAAATGTAGTAGCTTTGGGTTAATCTGTGAAGCAGCTACTTTGTTAATTAATAGCTGAAATAACAAAACAGGCGACACAATGCACAATCCAGGCTGTGACAATGAATATTGGCTCCACTGTTTGAACTTATTAAACAACACAGATCAGGTACCTGCTGCATCACTTTAAGCATTGTTTGGAGGACAGTGTTCCCTAGTGGTTAAACTCAGAACATAAAAGGGGTTCCAGACAGTGTGTAATTAAAATACTAATTAAACCCAGCACAAATCCAAACAAATCACCCAGTTTCCCTGACAGCCTGCAGGTTATGGAAGTTATTAAATACAGGTGAAGAAGACAGACTGCAGCCAAATGTCTTCTGTTCTGATGTCCATATGTGACTTCCAAAGCAGCGGTTTTATGTAGACTTGTGATGCCACTCGCTTCTATGCAAGATGCACGCACAGATGCAGTGGATTAACAGGAGACCAATGTTTTGGTGAAGAGTCCTGGACAAGATCCAGCTTGGTTCTGAGACATCTGTTTCTTCTAAATGGTGGAAAAAGCAGCTAATCCTTTGTGGGATTCTGCAGCCTCTCCATTTATCACGGAGTCAGCCACATGTTTGTTTGTTTTAACTCTGAGATACACACTGATACCAGAACCATACACGTGTGATTTTCAAGGGGGCACATTTTTGCATTTTTATTGTATTTTCACAATGTAATTCAATACAGAAAACAGACAAATTTGGTGAAAGCAGTGAGGAACTAACCTGTCACTCCAGTTGCAATTTCTATAACTTTCTCACCGTTTATACACAAACACTTTGTATGAACACTAATTAAAGAGAACCACATTGAAATACAAAAAGAGACAACAAACCTGCCATGCTAAGCTTATATTATTCAATATTGTTCTTAATATCAACAAAACCCCTGAAAAGACCAAAGCCAGCAATGAAATGAACCTAAATGTATTGCCTATGTTGTCATTGTCTGCATATCTTAGTCCTCTGTGTCATTGAGCTTGCTATCCAAACAAAACATCAATTAAGTCACTGTTACACTGACTGACACGTTGTGTAATTATGATTGGGCACTTTATTTAGAATCAGTCTCACATATGCTGTTGTGGTGCATCAAATTGTCACTAGCCCACAAAATGTGTATAAATACAGGGCAGAAAACTAGCCAACAAATTTGGCAAAGTAACAACTGCTAAAACCTATAGTGCCCAGCTGATTTAGGATTTGGTAATGAAACTTTTCATCTCTAATGAAAGAAGAACAAATGGACTTGACTGAAATTGAGAGCCACAGCGAAGGTAGGGAGGTGGGTCTGGTTGAGAGATGGGCTAAAACATTGTTGGTTTTGGTCTTTACGAAAGATTTGTAGAAAATAAGACAATTATAGTTAACCTCTGCCTTATTTTTTTATCTTTAAACTTTAAACTCAATGTTGTACTCCCTCACCACACAAAGAATCCAAAATGCAAAATGTTGTACCTTTAAAAACTAAGTAGTGTTTCTCAGTTTAGCAAAATGTCTGTTACAATCATAATGTTAAACATATACATATATATAGTATATGTATCATATAAAAAGGGTCTGGAAACTCAGCTGGGCTTTCCTTTAACTCCTTTGAAAGGGTGTCCTATTCGGGTAGTGATTAAGATGCATACACATACCCCATCTGCAACATCACTGTTTAATAAAAAGGCAACATACAAAAGATAATCCTTTTTATTAAAACGTCCTTGTTGACTGTTTTTTAACCTCACATGTGATCGTCGTCACTACACCTCTGCCTTCCTACTAATGAACCACTGTCTCATTTTCATCATCATTTTTTTGGAAAACAAACTACATGGGTATCCATACAACTATTAATCTTCTTAAAAGCATAAAGAACATTCACAATGATGCTACTGAATGTGTAAGAAATGTCCTTAAAGTATTAATCTAGTTTCTGCGTGCGCTGTCTCCAGACCAGCCAGTCAATGATTTATAATTGACTTCAGTGTTTTTTAAGCATAACTAAATGAACTGAGTGGGATGTTTAATGAGAAGACACTGCTCTCACATTAACTGTTGTTAGTCTTTATGATTTAAACTTATTATCTGGATTTAATGGCTTCTACTCTTACTCTTTACTCTTACTTTAATTTTCCAAAAGTACTTTGTTTAAATGTCAGTCCATGAAAACCAATAGAAAATATTTATAGTGGGCAATCAAGTATGTTAATACATCTAGTATTGCAAATTAAAAGGACCAGGAGAAGAATTGGATGTTAATTTTCCTTTTGATATACAGTAGATTATAAGAGGACATTGTATTAATTTGCTTTGGATTTATTTTAGACAATGACTGATAATGATGATGGTAACACTGGTGACAGCATTACTAATTGGATAATGGTTAGTTTCCTACCTGACAGAAATAATGTTTACTGTTAGAATACGAAATTGTTCATCATCTCCTGCTGCCATTAAATGCGGCATCCCTCAAGACTCGATTTTAGGCCCTCTCTTATTTTCACCATACATACTTCCTCTTGGTACTATTTTTGAGAATTACAATATTTTGTATCATTGTTACGCAGATGATACACAGTTCTATACCAGTTACACCTGACAGCACTCACTCTCTGAAAAACCTCTTAAACTGTCTGACTGATATCAACGGCTGGATGGCGAGGAACTTCCTTCAATTAAATGAAAATAAAACTGAGGTAATTCTATTTGGCCCTGAAAGCTCTGTCATTAGCTTAAGTAATTCACTTGGTCCCTTGACTACAATGAATACATACAAGAATTTAGGTGTTTTCATGGATACTTCTTTGAATTTTAACAAGCAAATCAGTAGTGTTGTGAAAGGCAATTTTTATCAACTTAGAATCATAGCCAAATTGAAGCCATTTTTATCCCATAGAGAACTGGAAACAATTATACACGCGCTTATCACCTCACGGCTGTACTACTGTAATTTCCTTAACCTAACACTGTATTTCAGTATTCAGTGTATTTGTGTTAACTGTATTCTGAAAAGCATTTACTAAAGATAATGGCATTCTTAAAAGCTCCATAGAACCCACAGACATCTCTCAGCACAAGACATTAAATGAAGAAGTAGCTTATAAAAACTTTATAATACAATAATAGTATTTTAACATAAAACACCAAAATGATCCCAATATCTCACTTGGGGGCAGCAGAACTAGCTCGAAACATAATACATCGAATAAAGGTGATATGGCTGTGTTAGCAAACAGTTGCTTAAGTACTTCATCAGACATTGAGAAACAATTATTGATTTGGAGTCATGTTTCTGGCCAACTGACAAATTTAAGTGCAGTTAACTCTCCTTGTACCTCTGTTGTGGTTTTCACTAACTCATTGGTCTCCACTAACTCATTAGGAAAGAAAATGTCTGGCTCTTTGCTGCTAAATGCTCAACTATGTTCACCAGCTACATAGACCTTATATAAGAAATGGATGTAGTCATCGTGACGTCCCCCGTTGGTTTGTGGACTGCCGTTCTGAAGCCTCGAGTTTGGCCGATAGGCCGCTGCCATGTTGAGTTTTTGCAAACCAGCGGCACAGGACGTGACCATGTTCGGACGAGACGGCGGCGCTAACGGCAGTGTGTGGCGCTAGCTAGGTGCATCTGTAATTCACTTGAACCGTCATTTTAACAGAGCTGATAACTTTATCTAGAGAACAAAAGGCTTAAAACTAAATGTACTCACCAGAGAAAGTGAACAGCCTACTCATATGCTTTTTCAGCAGCGCTGGTTAAATTTACACAGTGCCGTGTGTAGGAGTCACTCTAGCCTGACTGACAGGTCGCCATGGTAACGACTTGTTAATCATAGATAATCCCGCCCTAAAGCTTCCCCTGCTTTATGGTCTATTTTCCTCTAAATGGGACCATAATTTACTAAATGACTGTCCGTTCAATTGAATGCAGATTTAAGGAACTTCGCATTGGATTCACGTCTCAGACTGGAAGCTTCCCGCTTGACCAGCTAATGTTAGTTGCTAACGTTTTCTAGCTTTTTCTGTTGGGCAGGTAACGTACAGTGGGTTTATCAGAGCATTATATTCAAGCTGACGACAACAGCAACCTGTTGTGGCTGTAAATGAGGTTTATGAGAGCAGAAGCTGCCTGCTGGAAAACCAAAACTGTTAGCTAAAAGAGGCTAAAAAATGCCGTAGAGCTGAGGGGAAGAGCAGAGTTAAGGGATGATTATCAGTGGGTTGGTCACAATAAGAAACACCTTTCAAATTACACGTTGCCATTTAGTCCATTTTAACATAAAATATTGATTAGTGCAGCTTTAAATAATACACTTTGCTTCTTTGTTTATTTTCCTTACAGTCCTGCCAAGTTGACAGGCCCTGTCCCTTGTCCTGGCTTGGACAGACAGGTCGTCCGCCTCTGTATTGATTGTTTATAGTTTTCCTTTTTGGGATAAACATTGTTTGAGTCCCCCTCAGTTCCAGCCGCCAACAACAGTTGAGATTGCTTTAGATTCATCAATATTTATAAGCTAGCACAGGATTGTACAGGCTGGCCTGTCACCACTGTTGTAACTGCTGCTGTAAAACTGCATTTCAGATGCAGGAGTGGTCCCTTCACAGCTGACTCTTGGCACAGCTGAAGCAATAGGCACTTAAACACACACACAAAGCATCACACACACACCTTAACTTGTAGTGATTTAAGTTTTAAAAAGCTGCTCTTGGAGGGAAAAGGGTGATTTTACCACAGTGTGAGGGATTTATCTGAATTGTTCTGTGTATCACTGAATAGGCCAGGTTTATGTTTGGTTTATCATGTTGTCCTTACACTGCTGGATAAAAACAATGTACTGCAGTGTTCACACACTGAGCCGAAGTGTGTCCTCCGCAGTGAAATTAAATACATTTTTTGCTCATTATAGAGTTGTCTACAGCCTTCCCACTTGCAGCCTTGTGTGTGGGGGGCAATCTAACCTATTCGGATGTGAATTACTTTCCTCTTCAGTAGCAGCATCTTCCAGGTTTGTGACCATGAGAGGGAAATTGTCTGTGTTATGGAGGTGAACAGGGCTCTCCTTGTGCCCTGATGAAAGACATATGCTGTTAACAACTTCTGCTTCATCAAATTTGTCGGACAATTGAATTCAATAGTTTTCCCTAAGATTGAAATTTGTGCAGTGCACCTGTGACTGCTCTTACTGTGCGTTAACTACAGCCATTTTCTGAGTTGGCCTGGTTCAAGTTTATTTGTATAGCTTTTAATCACAGTTACAGTCTTAAAAGGGTTCACAACGCCCACATTTTATAACAACAAATGTGAAAATTCGATCTGCTGATCAGCAAAGTGTGGACATTATACAATACTGTAACAGAAGGGCTGTTTCTTTTCCTGCTGAAGTCTGGTCTGAATGGGCCAAAAGATGAGAGGTGTCAGTCTCATTGTTGCTGTTGATGGTGTTGACTTCAACAGCGCTGCCAATAGACCAACTCACACTGGCAGAGACACCAACTGCCAGCAAGCAGGACTGCCAATCAATCAACCAATCAGCAGATCATCAACTCATCATTCACAGCATCTTCTCTTATCTGCAAACCTCCGCAAAGTGGTAATAACCTAATTAGACTCAGGCTCACACACACACACACACACACACTTACTGGCAGCTGTACTGGTACAGTCAATGAGGTGGCTCATTGTGATAAATGGGTGGACGAGGGATTTCCCTGGTGTAATTCTCTCACCTGCACCCATCAAACGTTCGGTTCATTAAGTCAAAAACACGCGCTTGTCCTCTGAATGTTTTCACATCTAGGGTAAATGAATTGGAAATAAATCAAATCCAACAACTTGCCAGCAGGTCAAACGCTGGGATACTTTTACATATCCTTGAACTTTTCTCAGATGGTTGCCTCTTATTCTGTCATTTGTCATGTTTTTGGCTACCTCAGGCTCTATGATGGGCTTTTGTTTGGCTATGGAAAGTGATTCTTTTGGTCGGTCCACCACTTTGATCCAGACTGAAATATCTCAACGGCCATGAGATGAATTGCCATGACACATTGTAATGTGACATAGATTCATGGTACCAATCTGACCCAATCTGATCTGGTCCTAATCTCCCCTATCCAGCATTTGTTAAAGGTAAAATGTGAACTTTGGGACAAAACAAAATCTCCATATCTGTCTCTGAAATGTTCCACAAAAACAGATATTAAACCCAGAAATTTATGAAACATATGTGCCGTCTACCTGCTCCTTTCTCTTTTAATAGGAAACATATTGGACATTATACTCAAATGACTTTTCTTTACTTTCAGACTGTGGGCTGTATTTTGATGACTCACTGCATGTCCTTGTACATTGTTGTTGTGGGACTAAACAGAATTTCTCCAAACAGTAATCTTCCCTGTAACACCTGGGCTTCATTTGATTTTTCTCTCTGATAGTCTGTGTCCCTCAGAATCTCCATTTGACGATGGCGATTTGGGCACTGAACACCCCCCCCTTCTCCTACATTCACATATACCTGGTGTAATTTTTTTTTTTTGGGGGGGGGGAGGAAGGATGTAGAGGAGTCCAGTCAGCTTCCATCTGTCCTGGATGTTTCAGCACCACGGACAGCGCCTAGCCTCCGTCCATCCTCAGCAGCGCTGCTCTGTTATTAATTTCTTTTGTTATGATTTACAGAAACATCCACCTGACAAACAACAACAACAATTATGCAGGGTTGATGTAGACATATAACAGTATGTATGTAGCCTATAAATAACATCCACTAGAATTAGTTGAATAAAGTTATATGATATTATATCATTGTAAAAATTATAATTAACCAAAACTTAGTTTATCCACCTTTTATTTGCAATGTAGCCCACCAGTAGCCTACAAATGAAATGCAGTGACTCACAGTTATTGCTAGCAAACTGATTTTACTACAAGCCTAAGGGCTTTAAAAGGGTGTAAATAAGTGCTGGTGTTTTCTCAACCAAAACTCGTTTACCCACCTTTTCGGGGCACCTTGCACACATTTAAAGTCTCCGTATAGGGGTGTTTCAGTGATTTGAAGGCCTGTGGGTCATTGGTCATTGGTCCAAAGGACCCTCAAGCATCTCAGGCTCAAGCAGCCGCCTCCTTCTTTGCCACAAAAACGCCACACATCATCAATCCGACGACTTGGCGGACTGCGGATGAGACACTCCGTTCAGCAGGAGAAAAAAAGGAAACAACTTTTGGTCAGGAGAATGCTTCCAGAGTCTGATGGGCGGTTAGGTGATCTGGGGTAAAGTGATCTTTGCGAGTGGATTATCGATAAGTGGAAAAAAGGAACGCGTCCTTGGCATTAGTTATTTATATATTCCTGTAAAGCGGCTGGGATGCGAGAGAGACGCCACAGCGGTGAGGATTGCCCGCTCTGAACCGGAGGAGTCACCGGCAGATGATGTCCCAGAGTGAGAGTGCTTCCAGAGGAGACGAAGGAGGATGAAGAAGGTGGCAGAGGGATCGAGAGCGGCAGAGGTGGAATATAATGAAGTTGAGTGGGAAAGGACTGTGCACCGTCTTCTCCAGCACCCTCCTCTTCGTGTGCGCCCTGAGCGAAGTTGTCGTTGGATTAAGATGCGTGTCGTTGGGATCTACGGTGAAAGCGCATTTCCACCTCGGGTCCGCGGCCGGGGCTTTCTACTCCGGGCTACTTGTGGGAGTCGGGCAGGTCTTGCTGGGCTCCGCGCTGCTCTTTTGCATGGAGAAGCCCGGCTGCAGGAATTTCTTTCTCCTCGGTGTTGTGGTCTTCTTGTTGGGAGTTCTCACCGCCTTCTCCGGCGCGGTGGTGGACGGGGACACGGCTTCTCTGGTGGAGAGGAAATATTCCCATTACTGCTTCCACTCTGTGGTTGTGAACCCTGCCTGCGAGCAGCTGAGGGATTACCAGCGGAGTCTGATTGTCTCCACTGTTCTCAGCACCTTGGAGTGCGTCCTCGGGCTCGTCAACCTGGTGGTCATCAAAAGGTACAAATCAGAGCAGTTTTCTAGGAGCCGCCAGTCTCAGAGGCAGCGCGCGGGCGCGATCATCTTCAGCGAGGAGCGGGACTGCTCCTCGGCGGATTTCCAACCGGTCTCTTACATCAATTTGGGTGTTTTTAATATGTTTGACGAGACAGGTGCAGAAGTGCAGTGCGGGGGACACCCGTCAATCGAGCTGCCGGGATACTCGCCCACGGACCCGGAGCTCAATCATTGCTTCCCTTTCTCTTACCCGCTCCCCAGTGAACTGCCGCCCGCATATGAAGACATTTTCCCCGCTGAGGCATGCAACACATAGCCGCCCTGGAGCAGCCCCTTGCAGCGCTTTCCTCTGCTGTGACAATCAATACCTTTGTGCTTCTCCTCTCCCAACACCCCCCAAAAACCAGTAAGTTAGGCTACACAAGGGGGACAACAGCAGTGGATTTTCATTCACCTGATTCCTTCTCATTCTGCTATTTTCTTAGCCTACATCTACCTGGTAGCTTATAGTGTACATCACCGGTCAGACTGATGAAGAGGAACAGATCAAAGTGATACAGGCCCAGGCAGATCAAGGCCCATAAACGCAACAGCTTGCTTGTATAACAAAAGCAGAGTTTGTGTTTTGAATGTTTGCTGTTAACATTTTTACTTGTGAATAAAAAGTGTATTTAACCTCATCTGATGTCGTGAAGCTGCTGCCAGTGTAGCTTTTGGAAATCCTGTTGATGTGGTCAATCTAAACTTCATTGTAAAGGGTTCAGCCAACTTCTTCTGATCGCTATGGTGCAGTGTAGTTCATCAATTGAACCTTTATATTTTTATAATGATGAAGAGCCATTCGTATTCTAGGCTACTATATTTAAGCAGTTATATCATCCACTGGGAAAACATCTGAAAAACATCATCATGCTATAATGTTGACAAAAAAAAAAAAAAAAGACTCCAAAGGGCTCAGCTTCTCACACTCTGTGAGCATGCTGCAGTGATTTATTATTTCGTTCTCATAAAATTGGAGGACTCAAAAGAGACAAATAAAAAAATAAAATAAAATAAAAAAATTGATCCAAGCAGATGAAAAAAACATCCTGACTTTTGTTTCCTGTGGGTCAAGCTCTAAAAACACTGGATCACATTTCCCATAATGCCACTGGATAGCATTTTTCAGTAGACTCTTTGTCTGATGAACATTTTAAAACTTCACACCCTCAGTTTGCATCACTAAGCCTACAAATTTTGTGGTCTTCAAGCCCCGAGCTCAGCTAACCTTAACGACATCAGTATGACATCGTCACATATTCTTATTTCACACTTTGGAGCTCTGTGTCTCGCTCAGGGACACATTGGTGTATGTGTCACAGTGGGAATCACACCAAGGCATTTGTCTCATCCACTGCACCAATTATATAGGAGTATTCCCTGGATGGGTAGTACCTCTCATAATGCGTAAACTTGATATGTAAAATTGGTGGAGTGCACCTTTAAGGTTCGGTTTTGTTGAAAATACACAACAGATCAAAAATGCGTCCGTAAAATTGGTAAATTTCATATAACTGCTGTTAATGATAATGAGTATGTGGGGTATCGGATAGAGCAGAGGGACAATCTGCACCTGAATGCACCATTTGCAACTCATTTGCTTTAAAGTAGCAGGAGGGATAATGATACACTCTCAACAGGCTTTCCGGATATGATACAGACTGAAGGTGGTCATGCACTGTTTCCAATTTAAAAGATTTAAACTGTGAAGCACGGCTTCCTATATTGTTCCATTTGATGTGCCTTGAAATCATTTATTAACTCCACCACACACAAATAACCACATCAGCTCTCAGCGTGGATCCTCCTGGGACCATCAAAACCTTTTCAACCTCACTGTTACCAATTTCACTTACCTAGAACAGTGACAGAAAAAATAATTACAGATTGGGCTGTCATCATTACGTGCCACCTTTAGACAATCCTTCTCTGTAGTAAATTGAGTTGAAATTGTCCCTTTTCCCTCAAATTAAAGCCCTCAAATGAGCATCCATGGCCAAATGTCTCTCCACGGGCACTTTAAGAGAGAGAAACTTTAAGAGTATACAGTACTGGCTCAGTGTAATAATCCTCCTCTTATCTTTTTCAAACCATGTGATGATGCTTTCCAATCCCTCATTCTACTGAAGTTGGGCTTTGCATGTCAGAGCTGAATACAGAATAAAAAAAAAAACCTGCCAGTAAAAACTACAGCTTTATAACCTGAGATAAAGATAACTCAACAACCGACCAGAGAACAAAAGAGGTCTTTAGGGAGCCGGCGGGCTAGGTTTCATGGAGGGGTGTCCAAAGAAAGATGCAGACAAAACTAATGTTAAGGGCTCTGTTAAAGTCTCCTGCTGTGGCTGTGCACCAGCACTGACCACAACAGAAAACAAGACTTTAGGTTCAGACCCTTTCAAACAAATAAGGTGTGCGCCCTTGCCAGCAGCAACTCTTCAACCTGGAGCACAGGTCAGCAGTATCACACCAAGCCTTAATGAGTTAGCTGGTCTGGATATGTTTCAGATGGTTTATTGTGTTGTGGGGTTTTTGTTTTTTATTTTTTATCTGCTTGCAAAACAACATTTTTCAGTTAGACAATAGATATAAATGTAGGTATAAATGTACCTTTGCCTTTAGAGAAACTGTCTGAGAGTGTCTTCTGCTGTCTTTCTTGCATCTTAACACCTTCAAATAGTAGTAAAATGTCAGGTTTGGTAAAGACCATTGTTCAGGGCGGTACTGCAATGAAGCAATGCTGCTTCTGTTACACATTTTTATCATGCACGGTGCTTGTTACTTACAAAAAATGGTTTAACCTTCAGTACCTGTTGTAAAAATAAGATGGCAAGTATCTTAGGTATAGGCATTATTTGGTTTTACTCTACTGACTATGAACGGGATCTTTGGGAAACTGAATGCTGTGTAAATAAACCTAAAACTATAGATGAAGCTCCGGTCTCTGATGGCACTGTGATCGCCCCTATTAAATCACAGGAACTTCAGGACTGGCTTTTTTTGCACTGGGGAGTTTGGTTGGACTGAAGATATTTTCCATTTCCATTTTCCAGTTGATTGTCCGGTTAAGCTAAGCCTAGAATATATCCCAACTGAGCATAAACATCATGACAAAATGCAGATAAATTGCTGATTATATCTTAAAGCTTAGGGAGACCCATGAAGACGCCCAGGCTAACATTTTCTGATATTTTACTGCTAAAAATGTATTGCATTAATATAACAGGGTGGTTATTTGTCAGATGTAGTGAAGACTGATCAGTGCTCATGCTCTTAGAATTACTGTTCACCACACTATAAAATCAGCTGGCCATATCAAACCCCGATTATGCAACTTTTAACACCATTATGTAGTTACTGCCATCACAACAGACTCGTGTATCTGTTTCAATAATTATGCGTGATTTTGTTGGACAGTGGACAGAGTATGTGCAATATCTCATTTTAAAAGCATGCTCTTTAGTGTTGAATAATAATTAGCCTAAATCACAGTAAGTAAATATGTTCACTTAAGTATTGAACTTTTATTCTTCTACTCCACTACAATTCAAAAGGAAATACCGTAAAACCTTGAATAATAGCCCGAGCTTTTATTTGCTAAAATCACTGAATTGACCCTGCCTATATTTGGGAGAGGCGTCTGTATGGGACAGGCCTTTAATTCCTTTTGCACAAAACTGAAACTACTATGAAACCGTTTATTTATTTCAAACAGAATATTACTTGTATAAAACTTATCCAATAATATCAAATACATGTCATTCATTTGATCTAGCTCCGACATGTGCTTTTATTTTGAAGTAACATCACAAAAACAACACAGTGCAGGATGAGAGAAGTTAGCAGACAGAGAGTGATGGACTTCACAGACAGGATTTACAACTTGGATTAATATTTATGAAAAGCTGTTTTGATTCTTTTGATCGGTGGACTCTTACAGACTAAAGGAATATAAATAATCAAGGAAAGGACACATTCGGGCTAAAGGAGCAGACTTAAGGAGCGCTTCAAAGGTAATGGCAGTCATCATTTTTTTCCTTTCCTCTCTTGTACCATGCAGGTTACAAAATCTAATAATTAGTCGCTGGGGCTGAACTGAACTGAACATTTTACATAAACAAAATGTTTATAAGATTTGATCCATTACAGATGAAAATTCTTAATAATTTATAAAATACTAATAATTAGCCCCACCTTGACCAACTATAACAGTAAAATTATACTTCCACATAAGTAATAATAATAATATTATTGCTACTTTTACGTGGGTCTGAATGCTTATCCCACCACCAATAAGTCAGCTCACTATAGAGGCACTTCACTCTGATGAAGTGCGATTTTTTTCAGGCACTTCTGATACTAAATTAAAACAAAATAGGGACGCAGAAAAGTTCAGTATTTAAATTTTTTTTTTAAAACTATATGAATAATAATAATGTCTTGGCTGCATATTTAGCAATAATCAAGTTAGCCAACTAGCTTAGTTAGCTAATTTAGACTCTACCGCTTATCTGACATAAAGTTACCTACCAAGAGTAACTAAAGTTGCAAGCTAATAAAGTACAGATTAATTGACAAACACAATCTTATAAATGTTCATACGCTATTGTTTGTAACCAAAACTGTATAAATAATTTACGCTTAACTGTTTCTGTCAGTGCTTCCCTACTTCCCTAGATGCCCATAAGCTACTAGTAATAAGATTGGAGCTGATCGGAACAGCTTATCAGAAATTACCTTGGGCCACTCCATCATATTCCATTGTCTGAAATTGTGGCCCACTGTAACACTGTTGGGCACCAGGAGAGAGGTTATTTTTGTGTGCTAATGTGGATATTAGCAAACACGCAAATATATTTTTGTTTGCTCAAATTAAAAAGTTCATCGTGTCAAGATAATTTCTCCACAAAATATAATTTCTGCGCTTGCAATTTTCTCTCTGTGCTCAAAATGTCCCACGCTCAGGACTTAGGCACAAATATCATTCCATACTTTTACTTCCCACCAGAAAGAAAGTATCCAACCAAAAACAACTCTCAGTTTAGTCTGACTCATTTTATCCAGCGTGTTTCACAATGTCACTGCATGTATTTAAATATCAGCTCCATCAGGCGTAGCGATAAAATGACAAAGCGCATTCCCCTTTACAAGTAAAGACAGAGAGACTAAGTTCTAAAAGTCACCACTGTGCTGTTTATCGTGACAAATGCATCTGTACTCTGTGGCCGTTAAATAATGTCACCTGCCTGTTCACTTGAAAGAAAAGCAAAGATTACACAATAAATCTAATCTGTATGTATCCAGGGAACATGACTGAGCCTGGATTCACATGTAAGTTCACACATTCACACCGAGGGCCAAGTAAGGCCAGTGTCTTCTTCTGATGGCCAGCAAGTCACTACGTGAGAGGAAATGGGGGTTAAGCACCTTTCTTAGTGACACCTTTTCATGGGATTTGACCTGGTGACCTCCTTCTACAAGACACAATCTATCTTCAAACATCAGAAATCAACACAGTGGCAGCTGCTGCTGTAAAAACTAAGTTTTTAAATTATCACTATTTTTAAACACTAATGCAATGTCAAAACTGCCTTTAAAATGCCATTAACAGTACGTATTAGTAAATGATTTCCTCCATTAATGTATGAACTGTGCCTTTGATGACAGCTTATGATATTTTTTCTACTGTATGAAAAAGCCCTGCTGCTTCATAGCTATAATGACGAGTAATTACACATTTAAAAAAAGCAGGTCAGGTTGTGATGTATTATCTTAAGATCTGTGTACTCTGTGATCTGGAGTTTTTTTTTTTCCTAGTGGCATCCTTTGTTGGCTAGCAGTGCTGCATTAGTGTAATGACAGCCTCTGGCTCTGGTCACACAAAGTCAAAACCGCTGACTTGCATCTCAAAGTTCCTTGCTCTGGGAAATATAAGGGAGGGTTTCTGCACAAGTGATTACACTGCAGATATTTGGATGAATGATGTACCTGGACAGAAGCGTACATCCAGGGCGAGCTCATGGAGGCTGCTGGCGAGGAAGGTAGCTCAAATATGTCTTTGGCGCTACTTGAGTCTTGGTAGGACAATTAGCTCATTAACAAGTGTAATAACCTTTTAAATGTTGTAGTGCCACTCACGCAGAGGAAGTAATAGTTACGCTGCTGAGAGAAACACAGACACAAAGGGTTCAGGCAAAAGGCTATCTTGCACTACATTTTTTCCCTCCATCTGCATACTTGTCTGCATGTATGTCAAGGACAAAACTGCTGGCCATACTTATGGAAAAAAAATAAATCAATACCCCCTAAAAGGCTTTCATTAGACACATATCCATTTGTCTGTGCGCAGCTGCCAGGGAGAGTTGTGTCTGGAAAAGCTCCAGTGGCTTTTAAAAGCCAACACTGGGCTTTTCCTGACAAAAAATGTAGTTCACTACCTACGTGTGAGCTTCTAAGCCATTAGACTCGCTTATGCCAATTTCTGAAAAATTTCATTCTACTTTATGCTCTCTTTGAAGATTCTAATTTTCATTTTTCTTCTGCAGGAGCAACAGTGTTAGAGCTCTCGTTATGACTGAATGCTTAATGAGAAAAACAGTAGAAAACCCTACAGAAAAGGCACTACTGCAGGGACAGTAGAACTACGTCTGTACCGTGTACATTATCTGCAGATAATTATGAATTTATATCTTGTAGCTTTAGGTGCTGGAAGGAGTCATACAGCTCAATGGAGTCACTGAAGCAGGCTATGTGCTTTCAGCATATTACTGATATATATAGGCCTACATCTATATACCTTACATACGTGCACATTTTGTAGCAAACATTTAAATTGATAATCAACACATGCTGATGTTAAAATATCAGATGTCAAAGATATTAGACAAAACCATCCCAACTCAAAGTCCACTTACGAGCCTTTTTAAGGACTTTCAGCCATATAACATGGTAGGCCTATCCATTAGCAGATTGAATTTTCTCAGTTGTCATGGAGATGGATCTGTCGACATGCAAGCTCAGTAGCAGTTTTGATGTTTAGGGCTGCAACTAACAAATACTTTCATTATGTATTAATCTGACCAGTACTTTCATGATTAATCAGTAAATTATTTGGTCTGTAAAATGTTACAAAACATTGAAAAATGCAGATCAGAACTTACAGTGATATAAAACATAGAAAACAATAACTCCCCTGAAGCTGCAACTAGAGAGTGTTCGTGAGGCACTTTGGTTTAAAAAATGTACTTACATGATAAATCGATAATCAGATTAGTTGCTAAATAATTTTCTGTTGATCAACTAATGGATTAATTGCTTCAGTTCTAATGAGTTCAAGCATAGAACTGTTAGGACTTCTCGTCTGTGTCTGCTTGTAAGCATGAAAGTTCATTCTTGACTTTGGAAATAGTATTTTGACAAAGCAATCCCAACTCAAGGTCATACTTACCTGTTATTCTGGAACTTTCCCCCATATCAGATGGTCTTTATCTGTGCATTGCGTGACAGGATTAAAAACTCAGTCAAGAAGTCCTAAAAGTGCGTTGAAATCATGTTCAATTGACAGCTACAAAGTCAATAAGGACTTTGGATGCTTATGTCAAAGAGAATTGGAGCAAACAGTTAAAAGGGCAATAAGTACAGTTTTTCAACTCGAGTGCACAAGTTGATCCTGCAGGAGGTTGATAAGGTTGTCGATCAGAACCAGTGATTTAGTGATTAGAGCCAGCTGCTGAGACTTTGGATATTTTCAGTCCAGTAGTTTGTTTTGGAAAGAAAACTCCCCACAAACTTTCAGTATCGTCTGTTTTGTTGATAATAATAAAATGTGACTTCATAATTCGTATCAGTCACAGGCTATTGTAATTCAAAAGGACGGAAAGCCTTTGTATAGAAGAAGAAAAAGTTCTATTAACCTCCTGCTGGTTGCCCGGATGATCAGCATCACAGATGATTTAACAGTCCTTTAATGGCTGACCTGGATTCCACCATCTCTGACTTGCAGCTGGATTTGTGGATTACAATTGACTCCTCTCACATGGCAGCCTGCTGAATTAATACATAATAAAGGCTTTTCTTCACTGTTGATGTTTAATTATCACCTATGCTCAGTATAAACCAAACTCTCTGCACCAGATGTCTGTTTGTTCCCTTTGTCTGCCAGCTAAAGAGCACCAGGTATTTTATATTATAACTCCTGGCTACTTTGTTCATCAGCTACTTAACACTGAAAATTATATTTTGACTGGAATTGCAGAATGCCACATTTCTCACCTAAAACTCAAAAACACACTGCTGTATTATTGTATGGAGTTATCAATCCAGATCCTGGCATTTAAGGTGGAGTAAAATACTCTTTATTTAGGTAGGCAGGTAAATCTATTTTGTCACAATATAACAGCTTATATAGTGAAATTGAGTTTGTAACTCCCTTCAGCTACATAGCAGTCAATATAAACTGATATAGAAGCAATTATAAAAATGGTAAACCGAAACAAACTAAATTCAATGGATTGGATTTTCAGGTCAGAATCACCCCCATGTCTTTTTGTGGTGACTTGGACACATAATCAAACCTTTCAAAGTCTAATCAAATGTATCTATCAATGATGGGATCTAAATGCAGTCTGTAAAATGCAGCTCACGACGGGTAAACAAGTAGCTTCTCCACTACTGTGTGAGTCAAGCCAGTAGTAATTTTATGCAAACAGCCAGTGTTTCCCTGCAGGCTTCTTAACAACTGAGCAGAGTTTTAGTGAGCTGGATCAGTAGCTTGGAACAGAAAGTGCGGCAGAGATGCAGTGATGGGAGAAGGGGAACCCTGGCAGCGTCTGCAGCCACAGAGTGAGTTGTGTGTCAATCAATAGCTCCTGCAGTGGCTGTGTTTTCAGAGGGAGCCAGCTCTAAACTTGCAATAACCTCTTTGGCTCACTGCCATCTGCCACTTAGCAGACAACTCCTGGAGCATCAAAAGAGCAGAGTGGTGCGGCTAGGGTAAGGTCGCTTTCACAGGGAAAGCTCCGACTCAAAAGGCACAATTTCAATTTAGTTCTCCAGCTGCTCTATTCCTGTAATTAATTTTCTGCTGGACGGTCAGACAGAGCTCTTCCTTCACATGAAAGAGAAATGAGGAGCACATGCAAATCAACATGCTTTAAAGGTAAAAACTGTCATTTCACAAATTCTGTTTTAATTTTCTTTCTGTCACTCTTATTTCTTTTCAGTATTGTTCAAGGATGATTTACTTTTGCTGTTACTTAAAGGGATAGTAAGTGATTCATCAAATATGTCCTCACGGTTTACTCTCTGTTTTATGTTTTGTACAAAATTTTTTTTTTCCTGCACAGTCTCTGTAAATGTAAAACAAAGAAAGTGGTGTGGATGTTCCCTACAAAATTGTTCCAGCCAATCAGCAACAGTTAGTTTTCTTGAACAGGGGACAGTGGGAGAGAGTTCTATACACTGGCACATTCAAACTTGCTGGACTTCAGGCACTGTGAAGAAGGAGAGATGGCTGAGAATCAGCCAAGAGGAAAAGGTCTGAAGAGTATAAACAGAGAAACAAATTGTATTACCAGGCAAGGGCGAAGGCGAAGATTTTGGGGGCAGAGCTTCTTATGGAGCACTGAAAGGAGGGGTGTATTTGTCTGGCAAATTCAAAAATCAATAATCCATCTACAGAATCACTTACTCTCCCTTTAAACCTGCATGGACTAATCTTTGGCCATGCTGGAGTAGGGGAAACAAGCTGTATTATTATCACCTTTCAAGTTAATACGGCAAACAGTCGCTAATTTACACTTTCAGCAGATTCAGAGCAACATTAGCATGCATGTCCATGTCCAATATTCACTCTCCGTGTAGCTAATTTTGTCTGTCTCCTGTGTCGTGCTGGGCAGGTGGTGTTTGGAGACAATACTAATGAAAACGGTAAGACAGAACTAAAACAGTAAAGCTGCAGGCCATATAACCAAAACAATAAGCTAAAAGGGAATTGCAGAGTCGAGTCAGTAGGTTCATCACTATGAGCAAGTTCTTTCACATTGCAAACTCATTTGATCCATTCTTGAATGTAGAACTATTCATAATAGCGGCTTTAGATTTAAGCATACTGTGTGTATTTATCAAACTAGTTTTAAAAATTACTAATATAATTTCCTAAAACAGTTGAGGTTTGAGAAAGATTTACAATGCAGTCAGGGAGACTGAATTTGATTGATAGCATTGTGAGAGCTCTGTTATGAAACCAACCAAAACATCAGCAATAATGCGTTTATGTCTCGCGTCAGCTCTTCTAAAGAAAATTGGATGTACAGAAAAGAAAGGATTGAATCAAAAAACACCAGCTCTGAAACCAAATTCCTGGATAGAGACGGACACTTTCTTTTACCAAAGTTGTCTGGGGTAAAAAGTGCTAGCCAGGTCTGGGGATTCTCATGACCATGTTTCAGCAAAAAGTGATTTATACGTGTAGGTGGAACCAGAAAACCTAAGGCTAAAAAAAATCAGAGTGGGCTGTGTTTAAAGTCTCCATTGCTGAGGCAGCTAACTCAGTGCTGTAGCCAGAAGGTCATCTGTGCCAGTTGTGATGGAAAGCCCAAAAAAAACTTACCAAGAACATACTCGAGATTGCTTTTTTTACTAAACATTTTCAAACCAAAAAGGAAATAAACTAAATGAATAATGATCATTTTATAAAATTAAACTGTGCAAACACAACCTTTTGTGAGAACACTGGCAAATCTCTACATTCATTTTTGGTTTTGAACAAATATTTATAGATTATAAAATTAACTGAAATCAGCTTTTTGTCCACTGAAGTCATACAATAATTATTTAGTGGGTGGATAGCAGATAGAGGGATGATTACTAAATTACCATCCTCCTACTACTACACTGTGCGTGGAGATACGCTAGGTGCACTTTCACAGATGGTTTCTTGTTCAGTTTTACCAAGTCAGTGGGAAACTTTGACAGGAGAAACTCCAGTAAAAAGTGCTTCATATGTCATCTATCCTCCAGAGCAGGCTGGGCCTGCAGACAGATGGCCTCCACACAGGCTGCATGGGGCTGAAAGACAATTAAATGGGCACCTAATCACTAATATTAAAGGACCATAAATTCCTATTAAAACGTCTGTTTAAAATATGTGAATGTTCAAACAAAATCCGGCAGCTGACAAAAATCACAGAAACTAAAATTGTTGTAATGTAATGTAGTAAATCATTTATTTAATTTTAAGAACATAAATAATGCAAGAATTGAGTCTTGATTTAAATGATCAGTGACCATTTCACTTTTGTTGTGACAAAAAACAAAGAACGCAAAACTCAGAACACAGTTGGTAAAAAAGGAAATCACTTATTTCAACTTTAGGGGAGATCGCAGACAAACTGAGTGGTAAAAATGCACACACACATATAAGGATGAACTGCACGGTCACAATAAACTACATAAAAAACAAGTGGGATGTTACCAGAATAAGTAAATACACAAATGTCATGTATTAACAGGAAGCAAAAGTTATATGGGTTTGTTATGACCGCTGGAAAAAGTCTTTCAAACAAAACACTGTTGTGGAGGCTGATGTAAACAAATTTCTACAAAAATGGAGTAAAAGCCCCCCCAACACAAAACCAGTCACTTTTTATGTGACATTACTCTTTTGCTAACAGGTGCTTGAAATCTTTCTACCATGTGGTTTATTCTGATTCACTTCATGGGCTGGTAGGTATTTGTATACAGAGCAATGATTTCACATAGAGTGTGTTGTCCCATCAGATTTGTGAGAAGATGCTTTGAAGCATCTTCTTGCACCGGGCAGTGCAAGAAGATGGCTCAGTGCAACTTTAATGCAGCTGTAGTTATTATTATCCATTTCATAATGGAGATCCTCATAGTGACTTTGACCCAGACACCACACCACAGACACTCACTGTCTTGAAAGTCTTTCAAGAATTTACCTTTTACCTTTCAGGTTTGCTGAGAATGAACAGACAAGGAAGTATGAATGGACAAAGAAAAAAAAAGAAAGACAAATTCCCCTCATAGAAACCTAAACTTCATCAACAGAAAAGCCAAGGAAAAACAAATCACATTGCTGGCCGCTGGCAGCAAATCTGCTGCCAACACCAAGAAGAATGACCACTATAATGATATTATCAAACTTGGTGCCCTAAAGTACTTCAGGAGTTTCTCAAACTCTGCAGAACTAAAGTGGTGTCATGTTTTCATTTTAGTGCAGAGTAGCTGATGAGAAGCAGAGGGCTGCTACTCTATCAAACATAATTGATCTTCACTATTAAAACCCACTAAGCATTCCATGACCCCTACAACATTCATTTTTATCTCTCAGAACAGAAAATCTATCACCAACCAAGAAAACTGATTAGCATCCATTTTAAAAAATCCTAAATCCTAAAAAATTACAATTAGAGGATAAAAATACATGAAAAAACATAAAGTAACATACGTTACATCAAGTGTTTTGTCTCATATGTCATCATAGCAACATAGTGGGCTACCATGACACCATTTTGCAGGTTAAAGATAAGCCAAGTGATGTGAAGCATACTGAACACTGACAGAATAATCTGAACGAGTGATGTAGATCATTATCTGGCTCATAAACTAGTTCCATCAGACAGTGTTTTAATTCTTAATTTTTAATTCTGTAAGATTCCTTATTCATCCGCAGAGAGATAAAAGCACTTGTCAACAGTATGCTGTCAATTTAGAAAAGGGTCACTTTGAGATCTGTGGTCAGCCACCTCACAGATAAAATGTGTCCTGCTTCTGATGCAAGGCAGCTAACCTGCAGTGATCCATATGCAGCGAGTGAGTGTCAGTGACCCTGTGTATTCAAATGTAAATCCTCTTGCTTGTCTTGACTTTTCAATGATGATCAGGACATTTAAACTCCATTTTCTGTGGGTATAGTCTGCGCTGAGGTTGTCCCTGTCAAGGTGAGTCACAGCAACAACCACAACAGCAGCAAAACAAAAGTGTGAACATCGTCTTGCATCACACAAAATCTATTCAAAAACACACTGGACAGCAGTGCTTTTTTTTTCTTTTTCTTTCCTCTTCTCCTTTCTCGTTTTCGCATCTGCTTCTCCGACGCCTGTGGCAGCTCGGGGGATGTCAGTGATCTTAGCTTCGGGCGAAATGCCGTTTCAAGGCAGACAGCTCATCAAGGTGAGTGACAAGTGTTGGGGCGGGAACCTACAAATCATTTTTTTGCCCTGAGTGAAAAGTTGCACACTGTAGTTTTAACACGAAATCTTTCAACTTGCTTTTTTTTCTCTGGACAATTCTCAAAGGGTAATGATGTAAGAACCACCAGGTTATAATCAGATGAGGAGCTTTGAAGTAGTCACAGCTGTTCATTGACATTACAGACGCCCGTAACTCTACAAAATAACAGCAGGAATGGATTTTCTGATTTTACTTTCCAAGCAATCAGCAAGATACTATGATAGTACAGTGTGCTCCATTAGAACAAGCACAGCAACACATTGTTTGCTCTTTTTGGCCCCATACTCCTATTGGTTTGGATGAAAGCCAACTTTGGTGGTAATCTTAGTTATTCTAAAGGAACAGATTTAGAAGAAGTTTAAACTCTGCAGTGCACTGCCAGATTCTGGGAAGTATGACTTTGACATCCAAATTCATATACAGGTAGATTCAGGTGGATAAGAAGAGGGAGGAAAAGGGGATTTATGTTCCTGTAGCAGAACTTGAAGGGTCATCCAACTAGAACGATTTTATGAACAATTTCCAAGTAAAATATAGAAAACAATGAGAATGTGTACTTAATTAGTTCACATCTTCTTGAAGCTGTGTAGTATAGGATTGTTCGTAGCACTGAGCTCAGTATTATTCACCAACTGCCTTTCATGTTCTGAAAATGTAATATATACCATCAGATATATTTATGGCAGTGATTTAACGGAGACCTATTAGACTGCATTTCCAGTCCTATATTGTAGTTCTGTGACACCTGTATGGCAGCGTAGCATGATTCAAAGTTGAAAAAAAATTTTTTTGTCTTAAGGTGTGTTCACACTGAAAGCGAATCCAGTGTTTTGGGCGGCGTGATTACATACAAAGTCAATTCAAAGAGGCGAATTCCGGCAAATTTGCTCTGGGCGGTGTGAAAGAGACGTTTGTCGCGACATTCGCTGGTTCGCTCGAGTTCAAATTTTTCAACTTGGGTGAGAAATTCACTTGATGCGATGTTGTGAAAGCCCATCAGCGGTGGGATGATCCAAACGTCACCGGTGGTGACGCTGTGGAAGTGTACGGGGAGCAGCGCTGCAGCTTTTGGACATAAACACCTGTAGTCGGTCTGGATTATGCTCTGACAACTACGCCGTTTACCCATGGGAGGATCTCAGAGTTAACTGCTTTTATTAAATTAGCTTTTTACTTCAGTTTTTGGGATAACAACTTGATTTACCTTCACCCGCGCTTCTCAGCAGCTAGTTTACGTGCACATCCGGTTCCACTGTTGTTAGCGTCGGATGGCACCTAGAGCTCTGTTGGACTACTACTTCATATTTATATAAAAACTGGACAAAACTAGACATTGCTTTGAGAAAAGAAAGCGAGGAAGTTGAACTACTTGGTGAGTTCAGAAAATATGTGTCTGTAACTTTATTCCAGCTATCGTTGTATGTTGTACTGTGAACAGGTTAACATAGCCCAGCTCGATCCGAACTCCATTCAGAAAACAAACATTTTAAAAGTTCTTGTCCTTGCTTGCTGACAGACCTGACAAAGCATGAATTCATATGTCTAACAGTCTAATCGGCATCATAATGTAGTTATTTCGGCATCAGTTTGATCCGTTTATTGCAATTAAATCACAGCAAAAGGTTTACTTTGGGTTCATACAGCTGTAGTATTTGCGGCTTGTGTTTATTCGCGTTGTGTGTGAACACTCAAAATGTCCAGTGGTCAAACTCGCGCGAGTAAAGCGAGGCTAATATTAACTTCGCTGTCAGTATAAACACACCTTTATACTGGCTCTTCATGTAGGCTTTCATTTCAGCCTCAGTCTCTTTAAGCTCCCCCCCTCTCAAAGCCAAGTCTTCTGATTGACCAAGACTTGAAGCATGTTATCAGGCTGTTGTTGCCGCTGAGCGGTAGAACGGAGCCGTTGACAGAAAAAGCTGTTGAAAACAGAGCGTTCAGAACAGGAGGAAATCTGAGGTTTTGGTTCACAGGGATTTCTTTGAAATACTTTCACCTCATTACTTGAAGCTTGGGCCATGTTTAACATGAACATCCAACATTGTAACATAAGTCATAAAATATGGAATAGCATAATAGGTCTCCTTTAACACTGACGGAATTACTACTACTACTACTAATAATAAATTTTATTTGTAATGCACTTTACATTTAAAACAAATCTCAAAGTGCTAACTAACCTGTGTATTATATGCCAGTTTCATCAAGTATTTGATGATTTTACTGATTTTGTGCAACAACAGAACTACAGCTAAAGATGATATAGAATAAAAGAATAAATGAATGTATAAAACAAGAAAAAGAAAAAGAACTGTATCTGGTGGTGTTTATGGGCTGCAGACCGCTAGTTGACATTACATGCAGTAGAAATGTTTACCTAGACACTAACATTGATACTGAATTAATAAAATCTCAGTTAGAGCTAGAGAAAGTAACTAAACATGATAATACATACTGTATAATGCACTGTGATATTTCCTTTCTTTTCCTGGCTAACTTCAGTATGACCAGCATAACATTCTAGTTGTCTGGACTGAATTGTGAACTGACTGGCTGGTTGAAACTCTGGTTAGATGTCATAGGTTGCTGTAGCCGCACTTCAATTATACAGAAATCATATATGGGAATGATATGAATACATTTAGGTCAGTAAAAGATTTATAATGTTAGTAAGTCGATACATTTGAATTTTTGTTGGGACATGCATCTAAACAGATGGCTAAGAAAAAGAAGGCCCAGAGTTCTACCTGCTCAATTGATCTGAAAATATCCAAAAGCATTTTAGATATATGATGTGCTTAAACAATGCTGTTTGCCAAAATCTGAATCTATAAGCCCAATCACCTTAATATCAGTTTGTATGTTCACATACACACATATATCTAGTGCAGCTTTGTGTCCAAAATGTCCTTAGTAAATGGAGGGTTAATTACTTTTGAGAGTGAAAATTAATAGGGGAAAAAAAGATTACATAATATTTTACCAGAATATTGTAAATGTTCTGAAGAGAAATAATAATACTAATAATACTTCTTGAAAACTTGTATTTTTAAACCCCCCTGCACCTCCATTTTACACCCACACAGGTGTTTTCACTTTGCTGCCTGATTTCCTCTCCGGACCGTGTGGGCAGTTACAGACAATGCTTGATTGAGGTCTGCTGCACCTGTTAGGCCAGGACATCCTAAAAATTTATAATTACTCTATAGCAGTTTGACCTGTCACAGCAGGAAAAGCACAGATGTTACAAATTACATTAACAATGTTCTATTAAAGTGTCCCAGTAAACCTGCACGCACATTACGAGTATCTTGAAACTGAAGCAGCTAAATGGAATTCAGCCATCATTTCCTTTTGTTATTAACACATGCTATTCCTACAGTGATACGTCAAAATTTCTTCTGTGAAAAAGGTCTAATGAGTTTGGTGAACTTGTGTGATTCCCGGCATTGCTCAGCCCAACATCAACATGAGTTCTTATCAGCCAGAATAATTGAAAACACCTGTGAGGGTGCAGGTCTTTACTAAGCTGTTATCAAAAGAGTTTAGCTCTGTGAGAACCCAAACATCACGTGTATACATGCAGCCAAAACATCAAACTCTGCTTTGTTGTCTCAGTAGCCCTGTTGCTCACCTGAGGTAATATAAAGTATGTATATGTAAAAAAAAAAAAAAAAAAAGAAAAAAAAAAGAAAAGTTATTCTCTTTCAAAAAGCTTCTTTATGTCATTTCACTTTTATTCATCTGCAAACATTTTCTCCTTGGAAAGAATAAAATATTTAAATAGTCTGCTCAAAAATACATTATAGGTGCATTCTCAAAGTTTGTTTTGCAAACCAAACGTGCAGAGTCCAGAGGAAGGACGCTTTCTGAAGCATCTATTCACATACTGTGAACAGATCAGTATCCTACAGAGTGTGGGAAAACATATTCTAGTGTGTCTCAGTCTGAAAGTCTTACACACAGTGGTTAGAGACTGTGCCCGACCCTTTAACTTGAGGGACCCCCTTAAGATGTGTATTTGGCTCCCTAAGACTTACTGGAACTGTGGCTTTGCTCCATTGTGTTGAAGAAGAGACAGACTCCTGCAGTCAGCAGCAGGTGCATGGACTCATACAGTAATTTGGGAGAAAAGACGCTCCATATGAAGAGATGGTACCGCAGGACAGTTACCAGCACAATGTAGGCTGCAGCTGGCACGGACCTCAGCAGGGCCAAACAGTAGCAGCCATGGCCAACTGCAGCCGAGCTCCTGCAGAGAGGAAAAGTATTCATCAGAGAGCAGGAGAGCAATGCAGAGAGCAAAGCAGGCAACTGTGAATAATAGGCAAACTTCCTAAACAGCAACACAGAAAAGTTTATATGTGAACCAAGGGTAGCCTAAGCTGCTTTATGTTTTCTAAATGATGATGTCAAATCGGCAAAGCTGCAGATTGTTTGATGATTCACAGTGAAGGCAGTTTTTTCTTGAACTTACGCATGTACCCAAGAGAAGAGTCTGATCCAATTATCTTCTCACAATAATATGGATTGCTGGCAAACTCTGATAAAGAAGTTAATGACTTTAAAATCTGCATGATGGGGGAGTGTGTGTGTGTGGGGGGGGGGCAGTGCGAAGATTAGGAGATGATGATGTGAGACCAAAACACACACGGATACACAAAGACTTGGGTACACTAGACTTTATCTCTGAGAACACGCTGAAACACACTCGTAAATTAGTACAGGGATCTTGCCCATTTAAACAGGCAGAGTCCCAGCTGAGGGGGAGGAACTTCAAGCCTTGTCCCAAGACAAGAGAAGTAGGAGACATGGGAATTAGTCCAGTTGGAGGTGGAAATTTAATGAAAGGGCCAGTTAGAAACACACACAACAATGTTGATTTCGATAAAAATACACACAGGAACAAATGTGTCCAACCCTAACAATAATCAATAATGTGCTTTTTTGAATGCAACAATTCAATAAGAAGGAAAAAGAAAATGTGCATTTTTTTTGCTACGCTGTCCTGTTTTTAATAAACCCAAGTCTTGTTTTTGGAGTGTTGGACGTCATTTAAGTCAGTTATGATAACATTTCATTAGGATGAGCAATGCAACTGGTCAGATGATCAGACAGATTTAAAGAGACACCCAGTGACTACAGTGATTTAGGATATCAATGCCATGAAGTTGGGGGACTCACAGGTGACAGATTGGAAAAAACAATGGTCATATTTGACGCAGCAGATGCCGAAATATCCTGACTTTTAGTCTCCTAGCATGGCTCAAGCTCCAAAAACACTGGATCCTACACTTCCCATAATGCAACTGAATATGGTCTTTTGTTAAATCCTCCCTGCCTGATAAACGTCCAGGTCTTTCAAATGCCATGGCCCCAGTTTGTATTGTTTGTGTCATGAATTTGTAGTATGCAGTATGCTCAAACTGGCGACGGCCCTAATAGACCTACTTTTAAATCCGTGACTAGCAAAGCCGCCATATCCTCAGATGAAGAGAAATGAAGATGGTGAGCACAATATCATGGAACTGATACTTAGAGGAAAATGTCACGAGCCGCATGAAATAACAGCCAGATAAAGACACTTTGCTCAACTTTAGCTTGATGTCATTTATGTGTTTTAGTAAACTGAAATTCAGCTGAAGAAAGAAGGTGGCCCTGAACACAGCATAAAAAGCGCAAAATGAAGGATAAATGAAGCGCTGACTGAGGAAGATCCCACCACTCCAAATCCTACACCAAAACACTAAAATAAGAGTTTGATGGAAGGCTACATTGTCCTTCAACACATTGTATTTCAGTAAAGCATTTCACTTTCGAGCTCACAAAGCAGCAAGCTGCACAAAAGATCAACTGTCTGTCACAGTCTCCACTTGTGCTTTTTCAAAGCTCTCAACAAAAGGTAATTTCAAAGAGCCAATGCAGCTTCTTGGAAATCAAGCACACAGTGAAAATAGCTTAACCTGAATATACTTTTTTATTGTTTATATTTACGTCAGAGTATAAGACTTTAAGAGACAGCTTTAATGATGTCCTCTGATTGGCCGGTTTACAATGATTATGTGCACTAAAACAAAGAAAACATTATGTTTAAATTCTGAAATTGCTTTAAGTAGAGTTTGACTGTGTCAAGGGAGACCCGTTGAAAGGCTATTGATCAAAGTCCATTTCCAGTACTTGCCTTGTGGTCGAGCTGCTGATGGTGCAGAGTGAATTCTAAATGAGCTACTGTATATGAGCCTCTTTTAGAGTTTCATTCGTCACAGTGTCTCTTGAGTGCACATTCACACGTGGGGTTTCCGTTGAAAGCACTGATAGGCACGCTAGGAATAATAATAATACTGTCATGCAGTATGTAATGTTTGGAAGCTGGATTTAATGTGATGTTAGCTTGATGTTGGCATCACAGAACAAGGCTAAAGTCCCTGCAGTGGCCTCTAGAGGCTGCAGTGAAAATGTCATGGATATCTGGCTAGTGGTTTTGGGGATGTATTGTCATTGATGAAACCTTAGGTCACAGGGACACTGATGGTAGGGCTAAATGAAAGGTCGGGAGGTCACCAACATCAGTCATTCTTTGAGGACCTCAAATGTCCACATCAAATTTCATGGCAAGCCAGCCAGGAGCCATTCTGGACCAAAGTGTTGGATGGATGAATGGATCAACACGGTCATCCCTAGGCTCTGCCGCTGGCAGCATGGAAATTTTAAGATGAAGTAGAACTTTTTAATCAGAATCTGTCTGGACTACTTAAATGTTATATTCAAATGTGGGATCAAAGATTATTAAGATTATAAATCATACACAGGTATATACACCCTCTGCAATGTAATTTCAGTGAGACCATTGTCCTAACAAAATTACTTATTATTTCTTTACGTAAAGTAGAGACTTTTTATCACAAGGCTGCAGCCTTAGATATATCATTTCATTTCTTTTACTGGCATTTAAACAACACAGAGTAGGCAGGTTAAACAGACTTCTTCTATACAAATACCATCCTCTGTCTACATAAAACAAGCATTTTAGTTTTGGCTCCATCAGCAGGGCAGCTGTTGCCCAGCCACAGACCTCATCACTCAGCACTGTGCAGGGGCCTCATGCTGAGGGGAAGCTGTAGATATTGGCTACATTCACACACATACAGCAACCCAGCTATTGGCCTCTCTCCAGTTTAGGTCTTATGCAGGTTAAGCTGTTTACATGCATCTTTGATACCCTGCAAGCGAGTATCCTTGTTGCTATGAGTAAACCAATTAAATGAATATTTCTGTGCAACTGTACTGTCCCACCCACAGAGAGGATTTCAGAACGAAAACGTATAAAAAAAAGAAACAACCAATACTCAAAAGTAAAAGTGATGATGCTGTGCAGCTGCGCTTCAAACCAAATAAGAGAGCAGAATGTTAAAATGAAATTATACCACAGGGCAGTGGTTTCCAACATTTTGAAGGACAAACACCTAAAGCTCCATCAGATGACCTCAAGTACCCTTTTATTGGTACCACCTGTCATAAAACTATTAATGTATTTATTGTAGGACAACTATTAATTATTTATTTTTAGTGTTATCATTAAAATAATGTTTTCATAAAAGTGTCAGTGTTTGGGTTGCCTTGATCAAGTTGGAATTCACCCCTAGGCTCTGCCACATGGAGTGACGCTCCAGCTGGACGTTTCAACAATTTCCATTACTCTTAGCTTACTAGGTAAACTGTTTATTTATAAGCTTTATCCAACTATTTAAACGGTTTATCTATTCTTTTAGCTAGCCATTTCAGGATGGTTAATTCATTACCTTTAGCTATTTGAACTGTATATCCAATTTATTCATTCCATTTATCCGTTACTTATGGTTAACTACTTCAAACTTTCTGCTCCAAGGCTAATTCGTTTTCATAACTGACTCAGGTTGATGGTCAGTTTGCTGGTTATAGTTATGAAGATCAGCATAACACCTACTAATTTGAAATCAAATCACAACTTTATTTTTCACTTGAGTTTTCCCACGTACACCCTGGCAAATGCAGAAGTAACCTTGGGTTACAAACAGCCCTGGTGGGATATCACTGCCATAGCGTGACATTTAAACTGACGCTTACCTGTGTCTCTCTGAGCTTAGGTAGCAGATGAGGTGACATGCCCAGAGCAGGGGCCCTGCGTAAGTGCTAAGGGCCGTTAAGAAGATGGCAGGTGCTTCTACATAACTTTCCAGTCCAACGAAGCCGACTGAAATGTCGACGGTGGCAATGTTGTTGGAATTGCCCTGCAGGAGCACAAAGAAATCTTATTTTAGCATCAACAACGGCACATGAGTTTACAGACAAAACAAGTACACAAAGATCTGTGGGTGAAGCTTTGTAAGCATTTCAGAGCTCTAAAGAACTGGTCCTCTGCTTTATCATCATTACTCTGAGCTTCTGGCGACTTCCCAGTGGCCCAGTTGTTTGTGTTTTCCAGTCCCTGACCAGAGCAGCACACACACACACCGCTTTCTGTCTAGAGCTGGACTCTTGTTAGAGCCACTCAGGCTACTGTGTAAGTGTGCATGTGTGTATGTGCCAGCACACACATTCTGCTTTTTAAAAGGGGTGTTATTTCTGGCTTATTTAACTTTGTAACCAATTTCCAGTATCTCTGGACCAAACCAAATGTGCCTGCAGTGAACTTGCAATATTAAACTTTGTAACCTTGTTTAATTCTCTCTTTTAATCACACTTTAGAGGATTATCACTACAATGCAATCATTGTAGCCACAATATAAAGGGTATTTGGTTCTGCAAATGTAGGATGTATTCACATAAAAAAATGTGCCTTTGTTCGAATGTATTAATACAGTGCAACTCATTATTTATGTAGTCGTCTCATCACAGCATGTGAGGGAATCATCATTAAATTTTTTTTAAATTATAGAATATAGAAATATATAAAGTGGTCTGTCAGATCATAAAGTAAGCAGGTTGAAATGTGTATTCAGTTCAAATCAAGTGACAAAAAGGCAAAGTAATCCATCCACCTCTGAGACGCAGCCTTCAAACAAATCAATCAACCTGAGCCACTGAACAGCACCTCGGAGAAACGCCGCTGCGCCTGCTCACATCTTTTCCTACAAAGCTCAAATGGGCTCATTTACAGTTTTTCAATTTGTAAGTGTTTTACTTAAATTGAATTCCCTTGCGCATAACAAGTGATAATTACATTACAGAGTCATTGTGACTGCTCGGCTGTGGCATGTACGCTCCACCCTAACATGAACACACACGCACACAGGGAAAAGAGAAATCTCTGGGAAGCAGCGGAGATCAAGGATGGCTTTCTTGTTAAATTTGAATGCAATGAAGATCAATAAGCAGCAACACATGGAGTAATGGTTTACTTCCCTTCTGTGCACTCATCTCTGATCAAAGAGGAAGAGAACAGTAACAACTGGCTCCATTTTGAACAACACACAGTGAATATCAGTGAGCAGGTTGGATATGGATATGCTGCATATGGAAATGTTCTGCTTGCTTTCTTGCTGAAATCCTGCTGAGATCTTTTCAATGTACCATCAACAAAGACATTACTTGAGAAAAAAAACACAAGCGCAATTGTCATAACAACTGTCAGAGTGTGGGGCTGGTCTAACACAGTTCCCTGCTGTAACAATGCAAGGAAAAAAGTAAGAATCCTAGAGCCAAGACAACTCTCTATTTTGGGGTAAGTGTGATGGGAATAACTTAAGTGATCATTAAATACATCACTAAACAGAAAGATCAACTTTAACTTAAAGTCACTTCTGTCAAATTAACTAAACTTGTGTCCACCTTTAACGTCTGAGCTCTAAAAACATCCTTGTGATGATTCATGGTTTTATACAGAAGGTTGCATCTGAAATCACACCCATGGGGTGACTCGTCCCTGCTCACGTGGCAACATTTGCACAAACTTGCTCATTTCTGAAGAATAAACACCTCCTTGCTGCTTTACTGACCATCTGGTTTTGGGCCGGTGATAAATCCACAGAAGATCCACTGCAAAGTCTGACTCGTCCATCACTCTGAATGATCAAGACAGCTAAATGCAGACGGCCAAAACTTCTCCGGTGAGACAGCTAATTCATCATGTGATACGATTTAACTTTTTTCTGACACTAGCAATGTCTGCATCTGAGGTTACCTGGAATTTTTCCCATAATCCTCCTGTGTTTTTTTGTGTGCGGTTGCCAAAAAACAAGGACACTTTGAAAACAACATCTTCTTGCCAATGGTTATAATAAAGCTTCTGAAAACACAACAGAAATGCAACTACAGTCGCAGGAAAAAGTATGTGAACCCCTTGGCATTACCTGGATTTCTGCATAAATTGGTCATAAATTGTGATTTGATCTAAGTCACAACAATAGACAAACAGGTCATATAATGTTTTTTCCCTCTCCTTTATTGAGCTATATACCTTTTTTATGCATGTAATGGGGTTTGCAAAGTGAAAAAGTTAAAAAACATAAAGTTGTTACTGTGATGTAGAGACAGAACTCAGGTAAAACTTTATGGATGAAAGATACATTTGTTACAAATTAATAACTCACCACTCTGAAACTCTTGTTGCTAAGCTGGTAAGGGGAAATACAGCTGAACTGAAGCAGTGTTTACTGGCCTCTCACGACCCGCCCTACTCTGCTTCTGATTGGCTAGTAGTCCTTAACTAGATACTGTGCATGTGCAACTCCCAACGACGATATTGTAGAGGTAAGATGTATCACTCTTTAGCTAAAACGGAGTGTTCAATGCACAGGGTGAAAAGAGGAGCTGCAACAATGTGCAGTATGACAAAAATATGGTGTTTTTTGAAAATGAAACCAAGTAAACCTGTTGTGGTACAACCCCTAAATCAGATTTTGAACCTGAAAACGAGCATAATATGACCTCTTTAAACTAATACCACACAAACAGTTATGTTTTCCTGTTTTTATTGAACACACCGTGTAAACATTCACAGTGCAGGGTGGAAAAAGCAGGTGAACCCTTGGATTTAATAACTGGTTAACCCTCCTTTGGCAGCAATAACCTCAACCAGACGTTTCCTGTAGTTGCAGGTCTGATCGTCTTCACACTTGGCAGGTGACTTTAATGAAGATCAGATCACATTTTATGAACAATTTATGCAGAAATCCAGGTAATTCCAAAGGGTTCACATACTTTTTCCTGCAACTGTATGGTTCCAGACCCCACATTAATCTCTTACAACTCTAATCAATTTGCAACCCAGAGCTCATCGATTAGCTCTACATGTACTTGCTGATTAGATTTTAATTCAACATAATTTTGATTGTTCTGCATGATGAGACCAGTTTTTGTTTCAGAGCAGCAAATTTAAATCACATATGTCGCTGCTTTACAGATCCATTATGGTTACAGCATCGTTGACATTATTACTCAAAGGTCTGTAATTACATGCCTGGGCGCCTACACTGAAAATTGTCTGGTGGCGCTCTATTCCCGAGCACATCAAAGTATTAATGACCCAAGGGTGATGACGGTTATTAAATTGTTAGCGATGTGGAAGTTCAGTGTTCACAACAATACACATCTGCTAACCAAATATCTGTCCTGCGTGGAGGTTCAATCCAAAGCCAAGCATCTTGAGGAACATTCACAGCCCATAACACCATAAAACATCCACAGGAAACAACTAGTCCAGTTGGCCTTCTTGCCAGTGCTGGATGAAAGTAATCTCATTTGAAACAAACACATCCTCTGCCCAGAGCTGCACCAATTACAGTTTCCAACACTTTATCAGTGGTGATAGCTTTCCTAAATGTTGCTATACTCTGTGTCAGACTGTTAAATTAGATGTCTCTTACAATCAGATAAGAAAAACTTGCTTACTGCTTTGTTGTTCCCTGGACTTCCATTTGTAGAGGGGTCGATTTTGATTTGATACGCATCTACACAACTCAGTCAGCACCAACAGGTATTGCACTTGAAGTGAAATATTTGTAATTTGTGAACTAGTAATGGTTTGATAATAAAAAATATCAATCACTACTATCCACTGTTGCAATACACCTTTATTAATTAAAGGAAGTTTCAACGAGAGCAGTGCTCTTTCTCAGGAAGGCCCCCACACTGTCGCTGGACCTAAAGACCATGGCTCTGAGAAAAATGGAGGGAGGTCTTCAGAAATGTGTTTCACCTGGGCAAGTTGCTACCAGCAATGGTTGCACGCATTATGGGAATATCCTAGATATATGGCGATAGCGGAAACAGCTGATTGTGCATGTGAGGTAAATGTTTGCTATGTTAGAAGTTATTCGGCAAAGGTGTTTCCATCTCTCAGTTAGCGCATTATCTCTTTTTCAAAAAAGACAGATACCACCTCAAGCAAGCGGGAAAACTTCTTTTAGCAAAATTGAGGAAGTTTTCTGAAATATGTTGGCGGAAAAACGACAACTGACAGCAGTAATTCCATTGCAATGAATTTGTTGCAAAATTTCACCTTTTTAATACCAACCATTTAGCTCCCAACTCCCCATTTACTAATATCATTCTGAAGATATAAAATAGTTGGCAATATACAACTTATTAGTAGCATTGTGGGGAAATGTTACTTTGAGGTTTTTGGTGTCTGGCCACTCAAATGTCAACAACTTTGCAAAGAAAAATATGGGTTGCCAAAATAATGAGCAAGATTTTGATGAATTTATTGCCATTCAAATACACTGGTGCGGTGCCCGTTTAGGTTGTGGTTGTTCGGAGCGTGTGCCCATTCCAAACAGGCCAATTTCTTGGCACCCGCCAAGTGTGAAGTTGATCGGTTGGACAAAGGACAGAAGATTCCTTCCTTTATAGTTAGACATAGATTAAAAATTACTTTATACAACTCCACTGCACAACATATATGAAACACTTAACAGACAAAGTGGCTAACTTCCATTATTGTTGCTTACCTGAAAGTAAAAGAACGCCTGACCAAACCAGTAATGCATGATGGTGGTTTGGGCTGCGTCATAGTGGAGTTTCTTCCAGATAAACTGAGCCATGAGTGTCTGGATCAACAGGCAGCAGCAAAGCACTGGCAGGTTGTGAGCTCGAAACAACATCGAAACCAACAAAACCAAGCCACTGTAAATCTCCCATAAGCCCCTGCTCTTCAACTTGGCATCTGCTGTGATGATCTGGGATCGCAACAGGTCTTTGGTGCCCGAGAAGAGGATGCCCAAAACGAAGACGTAAACAAAGCGCGCCTCCACTGTTCCCCTAAAAGAGAAAGATTACAGACTGTGTCATTTCTGCATTTGCAGTAAGCCAGTATTGATTTTTCTCTACAAAACTCCTCAATCAATATTCAAGTAATTGTGGTAAGTGACTCTGTGATGTGGATTCTGGCAGTTACTGTACCTGTTCCTGCATCTAGCAATTAAATATCCAGATATATTTAGGTTTTAGGACATGAGGAAAATTATTTAATTCAGACTTTATATGATAAAAGAAAAAAAATCTAATTACTTAAGAGAACCAAAACAACACTCTTCAGAAATCAAATGCAATAGGGCATAAAGCCCCTACACAGTATTTGAAAAGGAGACAGAAACTCTACACCTAAACAGATTCATATCATCTCTGTAACAATGACATTTTCTTTTGGTAGAGAACATTTTGATAAATGGGGTATCTTAAGATAAATGGTAAACAGCATCAGTAACAGCAGTTATGGAAAGTCGAGTGTAAAAGCTCAAAACAATAGTTCATATTTAGCTGAGTGACTTGTCAACATATGTTCCACTTATTAACAGAAAAAGTTTGGGAGAACAAACATAGCCAATGATCTACAGTCTAACACACCTGTAGTTCCTGCAGATTTCAGACCCAGTTATAGTAGCATTTCAAAGTTCACTACTTTAATTAATTTCATATCCCTGTCTCTTGTTTGACAGGATCCGTAATATTTCTGAAACTCATAACCCTTCTTTCATTCAGTATGCAGTATGTCAATGTAACATTAATAATTAAAGGTCTGAGACTGGAAGACAGAGAATCGCCTGAGGAAAACAGACTTTCGCACACCCATCACTGTCTGTTGTGCTTTCTGCATCGCTATATTTTGTATTGCATTAATATTTTCGGCTCATGTGACGTTTTTCAGCTGCTACTGATATCTAAAATCGCTTTTTTGAATGGAGTACCACAGGCTGTACACAGTAAGGAGAACACAACAGTGGCACTGAAACAACCCAGACTACAACCTACTCTTGAAGGTCACAGAGGAGTTTCATAACAGCTGACTTGGAATGCTAATGTTTAATTTTAGTATTTTTGACATACTGCTACATTTATAATAATACAACACACTGACCAAAATGTATAACCTGTATTTTTATAACAAATTATATTAAATTATATCATTACTGTACAGTAGATCACACTGGCGTATACATCTGGAGGATGGGTACTGCATTTTGGATATTTCAGGGGCTAATGTACCCGTTGTCATTATAAGCACATATTGCAGGTGCTATACATAATCCAAATGTAAACAAAAAGGCCCTAGTGCCAAAAACCAAACCACAGGATCTGAACCTCTTAAAACATTCGAAAAACCTCTCAGTATAACACAATACAGGCCTACAAAAGGACCATGGAGTTGAATCAGCACCTCTCTGTGTGACACCTGACTGCATAGCTAGATGAACATGACAAAGTAAGTGTGTTTTCGATTTTCTTGGTAAAAAAAAAAAATAATAATAAAGACAGATTGGGCTTTTAAGTCTGTTGACACTAATAATTACATTTTTTTACACTGTTTCACAAGGCATGAAATGTTTGCCAATATTTAAGGCACTGCACACCCACACATGTGGTTTCAATTACTGTGACTGATTAGACCTCTACTTACCCTGCAGTCATGTGGTGTCAGAATAATCGTGGAATTCACTTGAATGACCCTTCAAGACGAAACAACAACTCGGAAACTACACAACTTGCTGAGTTGACGTCATAATACGCAGAAGCATGGCGGACAAAAGTAAATGCTTTTTTATTCATTTATGTAGTGCATATACATTTTTTTCCCCGCACATGTAATTTGTAACATATTATTAAGCTGTAATCGTTTGATGCTGTCCACGTAGAGGGACCTTGATTTTCTTTTTTATTAGCATTATTCTTGATAGCAAGTCAGGTAAAGCAATATTTTAGTGAATAGTGGGATTGTAGCCTATTGGTGCAGCAACAAATCTAGAACAAAATCACTAATCTTCAAACTTTTTAAGCAAGCCATGTAGCAACATCAGTGAAAACACCTGGGTGAGAATAATTTTAAAAAGAATGACATAAGTCAGACTGTATTCAGAAGCATGGCTCACTCTTATTTTTGTTTTAGCACAACAATTACCAAGCCAATTTTCTCCTGCTTCACTTGTCACTTGTGTCATTTAAATGGTTTGTCTTTCTGTTTCTGTTTGGTCAGACGACTGTGCCTGTTCATTTAGCTCTGGTCGGTTGGATCCAAAATATTTCTTGTTCTTCTACACAATAAATGTAACAAGTTTGGAAAACAGGAATTTTCACCATTAATGGCTGGAAAGATGTAAGCTGTGTGTCCATGTCAGCAAGATTTAATACAGATGTAAAGATGGGCAACGGCTACACTGTCTTGTCCTGTGGTGTTTGACAGTTAGTCAGGGTCTAAAGTACTAAGCTGCAGCTACTACAAGGTTAAAAAGTTTCCATAAGGCTCTTCTCCTTCTAAAAGGCTTACTCCACAAAAATCCTTTTCAAACTATCAATAATTTATATGCTCAAAAAGTCCCAAATTGAAGCTTTAAGGGAAAAGTGCTTTCGATTATGAAGGCAATTACATTTGGTCTCATTTCCATTTCAGACATTCAGCATATGCTCTTATCCTCAGAAACTTAAATGAAAATATTTTTTTTCTCTAATCTGCTCTTTAATTAACTCACATTAGGAATATTTGTCCAACAAAATATGTATGAGTAAATTTGCCTTAATAAAACCAATAACAGACAACAAAAGAGTGGTAAGAGTTATGGCAATGATAAGTTATTTTATTCTATTTCGTTATGGATGGGGGGGAAATAAAGAGCATTAAGAGCTAATGAAGTTTAGGGAGTCACTGAATTTCCAAGGAGATACAGCCCGAGGAAATGGAGGCTTTTAACTGTATTCTCTGCAAAAATGTAGAGATTAACCCATTATTATTCATTAAGGATTAAATGTTTTTAATACGTTCACCTATTGACCACCGTAACCCAGATGATATTCAGAATCATATCCAACATTGATTTCAAGTAGCTTTTGGTAATATTTCCAAACTGTGACGGCTCAAAAGCTATTTACACGAAAATCTTGTCAGTTCACAAGCATGACGTTCGAGACACGCTTCCTCTCAGTCGAAGGCCATCACAAAGTAAAGCAACATTTCAACTGAAGCAGGATGCAGTCAAAGCTGTGAAAGCACTACAGGATAATAGCTGACCCTGAAGGAGTTGAGCAAGTATTGCACATGTATTATTAATCAGTGTGTTTTATGGAAACCTGTTCCAACAGAGGAAAGCAGCAGAGTAATATTCTCCATACAGCACTATTCTTTATTATTCACAACTCCCCTAACAATGTGGCAAGGATTGTATTCATCATTATTTTATGCAAAGGAAGAGTGGAAAATCTGGCCTGGATTTGATCTTATGCGAGGACAGTGAAGGGTTTGATCTACCGGGATTACTTATTAACTAGTGTGCCGGGTGGGGAAATTGAGAGAACTACAAACTAATCTTTCTGCCCTACATGTTTGTTTTTAATAATAAAAGCGCTGCACCGTGTACTTAATGTGACCGTCATCTCATACCTCAGCTTTACATGAAGGAAGGTGGATGGCACACACATGAGATTTAGATGTGAGACATTAAGGATGCCTTCCCTTCTGAAACCTGTATATTTAACTCTCACTGCAGTACTAATCCAGTCAGTCAGTCTGAAACAATAAACATTTTCAGCAACACTGAGGCATGCAAAATTCTGAAAGGAATATTGTTTGCTTTGACATTTTCAGCGCAGAAAGCCCTCCTTCTTGTCTGAGGCTATTTGCTGTTTATGTCATTTCCCCACTTGCAGCCCCCCAAAAGTGGCTGCAGTTATGTTAAGTGTCTCCTGATTACAGAAAGTCACACAACGCAGCTTTGCACCCATCAGATTGCTTAACTTTTCCAGCCCTTACTTAAATGAGTCTAGTCATTTAGCTAAGGGGGTATTATTGTGATTTATGCTTTCCATCCAACTCTACAGCAGTTGGAACTGTAACACTAAACAAGAATCCTGCAATAGCTGCATATAACCATGGCACGTGCTGGGTTAATAATGCTGCATCTTTATTTGCTTCTGAAGTGTGTGTGCTCAGTGGTGTTATGCAAAGCATCTTGGAACCCCAGTCTAGAGGGATATTTTGTTCAAATGAGACTACAGCCTGCAATTTCTTGAGTCATTAGCATTGAACGACAATCCTATCAATCCTTCTCAGATATGTTATTGTCTGTCTGTGTTGAAGAGTTCAAGAGCAGTGGGGAAGACTGCTGACTTGACAGCTGTCCAAAAGACGTCCATTGACACCTTGCACAAGGAGGGCAAGACACAAAAGGTCATTGCTAAAGAGGCTGGCTGTTCACAGAGCTCTGTGTCCAAGCACATTAATAGAGAGGCGAAGGGAAGGAAAAGATGTGGTAGAAAAAAGTGTCCAAGCAATAGGGATAACCGCACCCTGGAGAGGATTGTGAAACAAAACCCATTCAAAAATATGGGGGAGATTCACAAATAGTGGACTGCAGCTCGAGTCAGTGCTTCAAGAACCACCACGCACAGACGTATGCAAGACATGGGTTTCAGCTGTCGCATTCCTTGTGTCAAGCCACTCTTGAACAAGACACAGCGTCAGAAGCGTCTCGCCTGGGCTAAAGACAAAAAGGACTGGACAGCTGCTGAGTGGTCCAAAGTTATGTTCTCTGATGAAAGTAAATTTTGCATTTCCTTTTGAAATCAAGGTCCCAGAGTCTGGAGGAAGAGAGGAGAGGCACAGAATCCACGTTGCTTGAAGTCCAGTGTAAAGTTTCCACAGTCAGTGATGGTTTGGGGTGCCATGTCATCTACTGGTGTTGGTCCACTGTGTTTTCTGAGGTCCAAGGTCAACGCAGCCGTCTACCAGGAAGTTTTAGAGCACTTCATGCTTCCTGCTGCTGACCAACTTTATGGAGATGCAGATTTCATTTTCCAACAGGACTTGGCACCTGCACACGGTGCCAAAGCTACCAGTACCTGGTTTAAGGACCATGGTATCCCTGTTCTTAATTGGCCAGCAAACTCGCCTGACCTTAACCCTATAGAAAATCTACGGGGTATTGTGAAGAGGAAGATGCGATACGCCAGACCCAACAATGCAGAAGAGCTGAAGGCCACTATCAGAGCAACCTGGGCTCTCATAACACCTGAGCAGTGCCACGCCGCATTGCTGCAGTAATTCAGGCAAAAGGAGCCCCAACTAAGTATTGAGTGCTGTACATGCTCATACTTTTCATGTTCATACTTTTCAGTTGGCCAACTTTTCTAAAAATCCTTTTTTTGTATTGGTCTTAAGTAATATTCTAATTTTCGGAGATACTGAATTTGGGATTTTCATTGGTTGTCAGTTTTAATCATCACAATTAAATGAAATAAACATTTGAAATATATCAGTCTGTGTGTAATGAATGAATATAATATCCAAGTTTCACTTTTTGAATGGAATTACTGAAATAAATCAACTTTTTGATGATATTCTAATTATATGACCAGCACCTGTATAGAGTCAGCTAAGTCTATGTAGAAAATGACCAAAAGAACATTACTCACTCACTGATTCCCCCTTGTATCACTACCATACTAAACACATGATCGTAACTTTATTTAAGGGATAATCAATATAGTTTGAAGACCTTGAAAACATGCGTCTTACTATGACGGATGGGGTCCTACATGATCATTTTCTACCAAAGTTGGAAAAGTTTTGGTTATTTCACGAGATATTTCAGTTTTTGTTTGCATATGATCCTCTATTGAGAAGAACATGGGGGTCTCAGTAGGCAAAAGGTGATGTCACTGGCCTTTTCTGCAATCACTCCCACATTCACTATTCTCTTTACAATAGACACTCTATAGTGTAATCTATAGTCAGTAATAAATGTAGATTTCTGCCCTTTATGAATCGTAATTTTTGCATCTTTAAAATGCAACACATACCATTGTGGGATTGTTAGCAGAGAGTAGAGTCCATGCCATGAACACAGCCCTGTAGTCAAAATATAGCTATGTTTGAATCAAATAAACTGAAGACAGTTGTGGGGTTTGTTTGTTTATGTTGCCCGGCCACTGTCGATCACATCTGATCAGACCGCACTCAAACAGACGTGATGAACCAGATTATCGTTCATAGTTTTTCAAGTTTTCATCATAAGTTATAACATAACATGTTTTTTTTTCAAACTTGAACTTCGATTATTGCTATAAAGTCATGAATATTCAATGTTATTGAGCAAAACCTTCAGATTTATTTCAGGGGCTTTAAAGCCTTAGGGAATCATCCACATTGCTTGGTGAGAAAACTCCACCAGCCACATCAATCCGATCTTATTGGCTGCATTTTGTAATGTTAATAGCAGTAACAGTAGACAGAAAATAGTAGCTTGTCAAGCTTTGGTACAGAGGAGCTGTCTGGATTTCATGTTACCTTGGAAACAAGTGCTGGTTTTCCAGCAAGGGAATAAGAAAAGGTAAGTCTAAGTCCAATCCCCTCAACATGTTTGGTGTATCCCCTTCATCAATCACCTGCATCAGGCTAACACTTACAGTAAATCAGCCAAAACAAGTAATTCACTGCCAGAGGAAAGCTTTGATGCAGGCGCCTGAGAATGAGGAGGGCCTGCCCACTTTGTCTGAGCCCCGGTCTTTCTGTGAGATAAATCTAGAGACGTTGATGTGGCAACTATTGAAATGCCACTGGGACAAAGTGGCAGACTTAAAAAAAAAAATTGTTAGAGACAAAACATCTAATTACACAACAAACCACTAGATCAATACCTGCTCTGCTGGCAGCACGTGTTGATGTCTTTTCAGCTTTATTCTGAAACAGTAACATGATTTAAGAAGATAAAAGTACACACCAAAGCACCTTTATGAACTAGGCAATGTTTTGAAATCAGTGGAAGATAATGATTAGCTAAATGTCACCACTGATATGTTGTAATAACACAGAATTGCCTTTGAAACAGGATTATGAAATGGTTTACCTCTTGGGTAATAAAACTGAAAACTGAATTTGTGTCTGTGTGTGTGTGGCAGGGGTTCACAGGTGTTTTGAGACGAGTTTGAATACATTTCCATTTTTAAGCGGGATCGGTATGCATGAATATTTTTAAATTGGGAACCTGCACAACAGCCCCTTTCTAGATAAAGCAGTACATGATAAAATGGGTCATGCTTTGTGCAGGTGTGAAGCACAAACACACACAGATGAAAACATAAACACTGTAAATGTTTCTTGTGGCTTTATGTTTGGTAGACAATGTGCCATAAATGCTAAGGAGGAGGAACAGAGACTGCAAAAAACTTTGGCTATGATGTATACAGGTATAGACAGGCTTGGCCCTCAGCCGGCTGCTTTGATGTTGAGCTACTTCCTATTATAGCCCTTACTCCAATGTTACCTTGATTGCATCTTTCTTTCTACATTTTTGTTGTTGTTGTTGTTGTTGTTGTTAGTGCTCGGGTTGTAATCAGAGACTTCTCAATATCCAGTTAAATAAAAAATAATGTAAAGTTCATGTTTGCCCTGTCAGTTGACTGGCTGTCTATTTTTAGGTTCATTTCTGATGATGCCATAAGGAAGGGTGTGTGTCAGAGAGAGAAAAACGGAAAGAGAGTGACAAACTGTATCCACAGTGACATCAGTCCAAGTAACTCTTTGAACCGTTTAAAGTGAGCAGCGTTGGCTGTCCTCAAACCCATTAGCCATTCTGAAAGATGCAACAGTGTAATTAGGGAGTGGGCACAATGGGAAGGCGAGGAGGGAGTCTGGCGGTTGCCAGGGGTCTTTACTCTGATAAAAGACATAGAAAGAGTAACTCAGGAAGACCAGACTAAAAAGGGTCATTATACGAATTCATTTACTTTTCACATTATGGAGTGAAAGAAAAAAAAACACTTTTTCCATTTCATACGAAAATAAACTGCTCTGTTACTGTATCTAAAATAACTATTAAATTCGACTTCATGGTTGTCTAAATATACAAACCCTAAAAATCAGACCCATGGGAAATTTTCCACATTATTTGATTCTGTCAATTCAGCAGCTGGAAGCTATACTACACTTAAATCATAGCACTATTCTAGTGTAATTACACAAATATTGCTTCTCCTTGCCCAGTAATCAAAATACAACACCTGAGAGGGACTGCATGTTATCAGACTCAAGTTTGTCTTAGTTATATAAAGAGTCCTGCCAAAGAATCCACAGTGTGGACTGGGTTTAAATTACATCCTTGAGGCGGAGCTCTGTAATTATCAACTTGTTGAGGTCTGAAGAAAAAGCTGAAGGACTGGGTCAACCTTGTCAATCATACAATTTGTCAAAAGGAGACGGTGTAGCTGCATGGCTTTAGTCAGGTGTCTTTGTATGGGTAAGGGTGAGAGGTTGAGCTTTTAATTAGGGGAGCAAGTAGGAGAGACTGCTAAGGACAACAGGAAAGGTTAGGGAAGGCCAGGTACTGGTGGTAGATGAAGGGAGGTCAGAAAAACTAGACAGGAGAACTGTGTGCAGTCCTGCACACTCATTATTTTCTGACGGGGGTTAGTAGCAGATAACACCGTGCCAAGCCACAGACTTCAGAATGAAAAATTACCACACTTAGGAGCTGCAACATTCGATTTCCTCTCGTTTTGGACAATGCTAACAACAGCTATTACATATAGATTGTGCTAAAGGATTGAGGTTATATACAGTGTAAAAAGGAATCGGTCTTCAAGAATACTAATGTATTTTTAAGGCACACATTACACTTTTTTTCCCCCCACATTATTCAAGTTGAGTTCAAGGACGAACAGACTGTCTAAAATGCACTTGACGCTGAAGTATGGTGCATCACATTAACAGTTTTATCATATACTGTGTAAAAAGACTGTGATTATGAACATAGTATGCTTGATTAAGGTTTGATGGTCTAGAAGAGGAGACTCTTACCCTCAGGAATATACCAAAAGGGTGTCAGTCCATCTGCAGGCTTAAGAAATCCAAACTGTTCAAGATTTATCTTTCAATGATAGCAGGAGGAACTCAAGTGCAATTCAACAACCAAGATAAGAAAAAGCTTTTTTTCCCCCCAAAAAACCCCTCCTTATCATTAAGCAGTACAGTAGCTACTAAAATTTCTTAATGGTGAAACTTTCAGTACAAATGTCTCAAACTGTAAAAATAGCTTGATTGGAGAAAATATATCCTGTTGTCACCATAAACAACACTAAGAGTCTACAGCCACGCTAGTGGCTCTGTGATGCCGTACTTAGGTACACTGGTGCTTGAGGTAAATGCTAATGTCTGCATGCTAACATGCTGAAGTTTAGCAGGCATAGTGTATAATATATTTACCATGTTTATTATCTTAGTTTGCATGTTATCATGTGCTTAATTAGCTGTAAACACAAGGAACAGTTGAGGCTGTAGGGATGTCATTACTCTTCATTCATAAACTAAAGCATTGGACAAATTAACTTTTTGACCAGATGATAGCCCTAAATGAAAGTCAGGGGATCACTAAAGTAATGTGAATACATCATTTAGGTACTATGAATGTCTGTAACAAATTTTGTGCCAGCCCATCAAGTAGATGTTGATAGACCCAAAAATGAAATCTTCACGGCTAAATATAATCTCTGAAAGACCTCTAATAATCATATCTAAAGGTGCACTATGGTTGCTGTTCAGTGCTAATAGGTGCTAAGATTTCTGAACTCTCTATCCGGCCTGTACTGTATTTTGCACATTTTCAGACTCCCACGGGAGTTCTACATAATTCCAAAACCTCCAACTACTGACATTTTCACTGCTTAACAATGATGAGCAATGCACGGTTTTGTATTTCAGTCATAGAAGCTAAAAAAACAAACACATTTTCAAGCTAAATGAAAGGCAAATTTACAAAACTATAATTCCAAAATTCCTCTTTATTTTCCGTGTTCAGACTGTACTCTAATTGGCTGTCTTACCCCTGTGGTTTGTGAAAATGTGACTTTGTTTTCATCAGTTACAGAGGACAGGAGGAGTGGGTGGGGTTGTGGCTGTGCCAGAGACTTGTGCTGGAGGAGAAAAGAAATGTCGATGCTACTGCAATTCTTACCGACTGCCAATTTAAATAAACAGATTGCACGACTCCCCTTTCAATGTAATTAATTTAATTTCAGGCCTTTTTTTAGGACTTGAGGGTACATTGTGTCGGGAAGTTTTACTGTAGGTAAAGCAAAAAAAATAACAGTTCATCATCACAGTTTCAGAGAAGAGGGTCTGAGTGTTTGTCCCAAATGACACATGCAGCACTGCAAGCTGCACGCTCAGCTGCACTTTAAATCAACTCACTAACAGGGGATTTACCAACTGTTTCGATGACTGAAGTCATGATCATGGGGTTCACAAAAACTTACTTGGACATAGTTTGACCAGAGTGTTGCCAGGGAAACAAGACATTGCCGACAGCTGCCCGGTAGCTGTAGACACCCAAAAGTCCGAGGGCAAGGGCAACCTTGGACACCCATGAGCACCGTCTTTGAACCAGGAGGTAAATGAGAACCAAACAGAAAGCAGCCAGCAGGGAGAGTACTATCCTGTGTTCGGCGCTAGAAAGAAAAGACAGACAAGCAGTTACTGGGTGCACTCTGATATGAGAGAGTTCTTTCAATTTTTAAAACAAAATTAATTTAAAATCTATTTATATTTAAATCAATCATATTGTGTGTATTTCAACATTGGCCTTCTTTTATCATAAAATGTAATGACCAAATGTTAATTCAGTAATTTAAGTCATTAAGGTTTAAGCTTTCTTCATTTAAAGTATTTACTGAGCAACAGAGAACATTTTCATGAGATGAAACACAGTCCTTCATATTTTTCACCAGTAGTTTAAAACTTTAAAGAGGAATGGATCTTCAATTGTTCACTGGATTTAAGGCTATACAGTTTGAATTTACACCACACAGACAGGTAATAAGACCTCAAAGGACATATCAAAGTTGAAAAGAAGCCGTGTATTTAGCTGTTAGCTGGATCAGACAGCAGTGGATGTTGGGTACTTTGAGACAAGATGAGGCGTAACGCTACCTAGATCTCATTATCCAAGCAACAGGCAGTGCAGGGAGGAAGAAAGGGCAACGCTGGACAGGGAAAAGGTCAGAATTCACATCTCTATTCCACAATGTGATGCATGTTAAAGAACAAACCATAATCCCCTGCCTCGTGATGTTGACAGAATATTAATGGCTCTGAAACAGTCACAGTTTTACATAGAAATCACAGTTTTTCTACAGTCTGAGCAATCAAAGAAGGCTATTTTCCCGTCTTGGATGTTTAAAAAAAAAGCTAAATGGAGGGTACTATCAGCTTCTCAGCCAGAGGAACACACCTTAAAAACATTTCAGTGTCAGAAGACAAGACTAACATAGTGTTAACATCCTATACCTTCCCTTAAATGACCAAATCATTCGGGGGCTTATTTTGTTATCAAGTGTAATTTCCCTATAAATTTCACTCAACCAGCCATGTCTATGTCTACACCAGCAGGGGATTTGCCATAATGGCTTTCAATAGTACCCAGAGAACAGGAATAAACTACATTGATCTGTTGTGTGCTCTTATGTGTAGGCGGAGAGACAAATGGAGATAGAACATATTGTCGCTGCATTACATTCTAGTCTGCTGAGGCTACTGGACAAATTGTTATCTCTGCCTTTTTAGAATGAATTTAACCCCTTGTGACTGCTGACTGTCAGTACTTAAACAGCAAAAGAAGCCCATTCACACTAAAACCTAAAGTTTAGAAGATGTTTTCCCCCACTCATCCTCAACCAAAGCTGTTCTGAAAATGAGTTCTTGTAATATCCTGTCACCTACATGTTCCCACATAAAAAAACCCACAAAACTTTACACTATCCTCAGTCTTCAGCTCTGCTAGCAGCCCCGTGTTAATTTCAGTTGACAAGGAAAATGCTAAACAGAACAAACAACATACTTAAGATTTCACCATTCTTACAGCCTTAACAGTAGTGGGGTTAAAATTGTAAAGTTTCTCTTGAGTAACAAGAGAAGAAGACATTGAGTCAGTACACTCAAAAGGGATATATGCAACAGATTTTGTATCAAATACATGGTCAGATACACGTCTGAACTTCAATTTAATCACTTTATATGTCCAGCTCTTTTGCGTTGTTTAATAGTGAACTCCAAAGACTTCAGAGGAACTAAAGAGAAAGACAAACCACTATCGTCTCGCTATTCATAGAGCGGTGCATCTTTTCCCTAGGGAACCTGTGAGGAATTATAATGCTGCCAAGGTAATTCTGAATCAACCAGGTAGCTTTTGCTGTTAACACTCTGTCTCAGCCTACTAAAAGATCTTGTTGAGTTAAATAAGTATAGCTAATAGAAGCAAGCTGGCTAATCACTGCTCCTCTGTCATCACATCAAAACCCGGTAATTACAATGCCAGGTCACAAGAAATTTTTACTTCATGTTCAAACAAAGTTGTGAAGACAGGTTTTAAATACTTTCCCCTCACAAATGGATTGAGTTACAAAAAGTTTTGAAATGAAAAATCTCTCTCTTGCTTTTGAAGATTAAAAAAATATACTGGAGCATTTCTAAAGCTGAATTCAATTGATTTGAATAACAACTGTTCTGTGCATGTAAACTTTGTGTTTGTTGTGAAATGTTGTGGCAAAAATACCGGTGTGAAATATAAAACAGCCTTCTAAAAAAATTGTTAGTCTGGCAATGCCAGGCTATTGATATCATTTTGGAGATGGAATTGGAGAAATTTTTACTGTACGTGTGATTGATTTTGCCTTGTATAGCACTTTATATATTATTTATAATTTTAGAAGATTGTTAAACCCAACCTGTTAAGCCAGTGTCCCACATCTGGAAGATGAGCCCACTGCACACCGGTCTGGTTGAGGGAGCGCAGCAGCCGGCAGCAGACCAGAGTGAAGGGCGGCGTGGCTAATGCTAGCCACTTCTCTGAGCATAATTCTGAACTGGGGTGAGCAGAGGAATGATAGTCTTTGGAAGGGAGGATATACTCTTCTTCATCCACAGAGCCCTTCTGCTCTCTGAAGTACTTCCGGCAAACATCCTGGAAGACGGCGAGGCAGAGGGTGCTGAGCAGAAAGTACCAGATTTGGTGCTCTTCCTCTACGAAGCTGCTGGCCGCCAAGCTTACAGTGTGTCCAACCGTGCCGGCCAGCAGCAGAACATCCAGCTCTGACAGCGACCACTCACTGCCACTGCTCCTCAATGGAGACTATAAAAGAGAACAAAAGTGCGTTCAAACAGAACTTTAAGCGCCAGGAGTTTAAAAAAAATATTGTGTGGTTACAGTTGTGCACAAACAACATTTAAATGCATTTACATGTTTACATCTGACAAATACATCATTCTTTTGCTCTTGTCTGTAATTAAATCAAAGAACAGATTTCCTTGAGATTTTGCGGACAGATAAGTCTCGGTCCTAGAAACATGAGATACAAATTTGGTAGAGATCCAGATCTGGGATCTCCACATGAGATCGTTATTATGTTTGTACCCAAAGGTACAAACGTATTAAGACACTGGCCAAATTTAAAATCTTAGGAGTACGTTTGCTGCATCAACAAATCCATTTAACTTCATTCATTTACAAATGGTGTAAGAAATGAAACCACCACACAAGCCAGAATAGACACTCGACCTACTTTCACCTCGCCCACCTCTGTGCTGTGAACCCACTGGCCGTTATAATGGTTCAACTCAGTGGGATAATTATTTGGATAAAAGTACTGCTTTGGTGATTCACACATATCTAGATACATCTACTTCAATATAGAAACACCTCATCTAGTGACACTCATTAAACCCAACAACCACTTATACCTGCTCTATTATCTCAGCCAGATCATTTCAAACTCAAAAAGGCTTCCAAGAGAGAAAATTCTGTCTATTTGTTGCACATACTGTCTACATCCAAATTTTATCAAAGAAACACAATCCAGACTGCTGGGGGGTTTTTTTGCTAATACATACGTGACTGAAGCAGTACGTATAGAGGTAATTCTTTCCATTAGAGCAGCGGTCATTCACAATTGTGGTAGGACACTTATGGTTGCTGCCATCACATTCTTAAAATTGGTGTTTGTCCAATTGCATACTTGTATGCAAATGATTTTCTTCAGTGGTGACAGTACATTGCCATGCAAAGCGAGTTCAAATGAAGTTCAGCCAACCTCTTATTTCAGCAGCAATATTTTAGCCCAACAAACAGCTACGAAATACAGACATGCATCTTAGTCTGTGTCCATCTTGATGACAAAGACATGCTGAGCCTGTACTTGGAGGATACAGTATCAGTTCACTGTGGGCACTACAGGCTGTTATTTTGGTCAGCTTTCACACGTTATTTTATGCAACACGCTGTGATAACTAATATGCAGTTCTGGATTTCCAAAAATATACCACTCAATTAATGTCGTGGCAAATGCAGGATCACAGCTTTTAGTTTTCATTGTCATACATCATCAGTACCTACATTGTTTTTTTATTAAGCTCTCAATAATAATTCCTGTTTCTAAGTTTTTAAGAATGTGTTACAGATTAAGTACCCTGTATGTTACTAAAATCTCCCAAAATATAGTGTTTGGTTAAACAGGGTCTGTTCATTCATTTGTACAGAAATCAGAGTTACATTTCCATTACAGAGAAGAGAATTGATGCCCTGTGTGCCCACAACTTCTTTGTTTTTGAGATAAAACCTGTCATAGCCCAAAGGGAGCTGTAATATGTTTCCCCAGATCCACTTCTCCCCTTCAAGTCTCTCTCTCCTCCAGTGGGTGGCAAATTGTGAGATCTCAAAGCAACAATTCTTCATGTTTTCCTTCACTGAGTAAGTCTTTTGCATACTCATCTGTAATCATGGCCGTAGTTGGAATACAAAGGTAAAGGAAGTATTACTGAATAAAAACAAAGCATCAGCATTTCTATAGAATAATTATTACCCTATTGATATACCATTGATACAGTTTCACTCTATTTACAATTTATATGCCGTAGCAATAGATCATAAATATCTGATTCAACTAAGCATTAATCAAAATTAAGGGTAACCACAGCAGACTGAATAGATATGTAATTAATTAAGAGATGCTTAAGTATTTCTTATGCCATTAAGAAAAATATGTAAATGTATATGTAAAAGAAAAGTATTGTCTGCATATAAAGTTTAAACAGCAACTACCTCCCCCACTCACTTCTTTAAAGATCCTAAATTACATTGGAATCAACATTGTTCAGGCAAAATTTCTATTCTGGTATTATTAGATCTCACTGCTGTTTTTAGGTCTGAAAACTTGGTTGGACTCTCAGGTATTGTTCCGAACTGGTTCAGGCCAACTTGCTAGACAGGAATTATTTACCTCCATTAGCAATCTTACTTCCAAGCGAGTCAGCACCACCTGTGGAGTACCATGCTGCTGTTAAGGTAGATTTTTCAAAGCAGTAACATTAATTACCATATATATGCAGACAATACTCAAATCTACATTATAATTTCACCACATGACTATAAATAGTGTTTTTATGTTACACTGTAAGCCTTTTATTATCTAAAACATTATTGCTAGACTAAGGAGATGTCTAAACAGGATCTCAAAAAGTAAAAAAAAAAAAGTTTCCTGCATTACTTTTAAGCAGGGTGGACAATTTCAAAGTCACTGGTCTACCAAAGAAAGCTCTTGGGCCACTACAACTTATCCAAACTGCTGCTAGAGTTGTAACCAAAACAAAGAAACATGAACATATTACACCAAATTTCAAGTCTTTGCATTGGGTACCAGTAAGTCAGACAATCAACCTCAAAGCACTGGGCAAGGACCAAATTATATTCTGACATGCTTTCTCCATCTCAGTCATTGGAAGCGCCGATCGCTCGGAGGAGAGGAAAGTCAGCCAGGAGAGGAGCCATGCAGGCCCAGCTTGGATTTAATTCTGCTCCTAAGGATCGGGACTCATGTTGACCAAGCAACGGAATTTAGAGACTTTTGTGCCCACATCGTTACAGAGACCTGCACCATCTACATCCCGGATCAAGCACTCGGCAGGTGGTCCATGTCAGCGCAAGACTCTGGCAAGATGAGAGGAGGTGCACTCTGTTTCCTAAATGACGTTTATTGTGAAGATGAAACTTTCATATTATCATCTGATTGCTGCTGTTTACATTTACCACAGATGCAAATTCAAAAAATGCACAGCGACCAGTCAATTAGGAAAGAGGCAAATCGTATCCGCTGCACTGTGTACATCTAACTACCGATGAACTTGTTTGAGTGCTGTGTTTTCGTCTAAGAACTTTGACGCTTTAACAGCGTGATTTGAGTTCATTAAAGTTAATTTAGCATTTGGTTGTACTAAAAGGGACTCTAAAGTGTCGGCTGTTAATTTTTTTTCCTTTAAGTATATTATGTTAAGCCTGTTTTTTGCTAGCCAAAATTATAATCTCAATTAATATCAAAGTCAAGGTGAATTACAATGTAACCTTGCTAACCAAGCTAGCTAGCTAGCTGTTGAAAATCTGGTGGAAAAAATATGAATGCCTCTCATTCAAATATGGTAACTTCTGTTCCAAACAATGACCAAAATGCCCAACTCGAGGCCTCAAAACGAAAGGTCCACCAAGCAATGGGTGACGTCTAGACCTTTTTACAGTCTATGGTCTAGACGCATTGACGTCTAGTCTATTAAAACCAAACTTACCAGAAAAGTGAACACATAGAATCAGCATGATAAGAATTACCTAAAATGCAAAAAAACATCTTTGGTAAAAATGTATTTTACGTGTCCTATCCGCTAACATGGAAGAGGCAATGCTTATGACCTATACTGCAGCCAACCACTAGAAAGTGACCGAGATGTTTTGGCTTCACTTTAGGGGAGCTGTCATGTTGTCCATCTTTATATACATTTCATGGTTCCAATCAGCAGGGACTCCAGAAAGTTACTGGTCCCAACCAAGAAACAGTCCACCACTTGTAAAACGGCAATTTTTGCAATCCTGTTTTTGTGTGGATTAAACAAGCTAGATATAATGTGTTAATTAATGAGTTTTAGAGGTGGCAGATGGTTTAGCTGCTTCTGCCTGGTTTCTACTCTGTGTGCTAAGCTAAGCTAACAAGCTTCTGGCTGTCTCTTTATATTTAACAGACTGATATGAGTGATATTCTGTTATTTTAAAGATCATAAAAAGGACAAATGTCTTTGAAGCTTCTCAATAATCCAGGTCATAATTATCCAAGTGAGGTTAAAAACAAGGGCAACTGGACTTGGTTGAAGACACTTGAAGGTGTTTCACCTCTCATCTGAGAGGTTACTTCAGTTCTAAAGCAGCCCCATGGTTGAGGTATGGAGGTGAAACATCTTCAAGTACCAAGTCCAGTTGCCCTTGATTTTAACCTTCCTTGGATGAATAGGGAGAAATATTTTCTAAGCAGCCTCAGGGCCAACATATAGAACATCCATCAATCAAGACTGTAACTGAATCCTAATGGTAATGATCAGGATGGACAAAGGATATTACTCTTCTGCCCTGTCAAGGCCCTTCTCTGCTTCACGATACACAGTGAAGTGACAAGATCACAACCTTTTTGTAATATTTTGCCTCTACTGCATAGATTCTAGTCAATATAATTTTTCTATGATTTTAGGCAAAAATACTATGAAACTGACAAATCAGTAGCATCTAGAAATACTTAGGTCTAATATGTGTTTATGATTTATGACATTCTACTGGCAAGCCATTGAACCAGACTCTCCATCATGCAGTTGTGAAACATGCTTTCTGACTCAACCCTTTGGAGCTTTCTCATGTGAAATAGATATTTTCACTCAGTCAAAAAGAAAGAAAGAAAGCTTATTAAACTGTTGTATTGTAGGCTCCTTAAAAACGTTAGAGAGACTTAATTAATACTCATTTTTTAATATTGCTGGTATTTTAGACTTGGCATTTCTGCTTTCTCCAGTTTCTCTTTTCAAATATTCTACCATTTGTCACATCCTTTATAGACACTACTTTTTAAAATAACGTATACTCACCTTCAAGGTATTCAAATTCATTCAACTGGAATTCTAATCACATTTTTCTTGATGTGGTCTTCCAGTTTTTTAACCTCACTCTCTTGCAGAGAAACTAATCAGGATACCTCTAATAAAGGTTTTACATGCCACCCATAATGCAGTCATTTGTCAAGCCAAACCAGGCGCAGCTTTGCACTTAGATCCAAATTGATTCAAGTGATTATATAATATAAGACAATAAGACTACTATAAGACTCCCAGATAATTTAGTGCATTTTGAAAGTTTGTTGCACAATATTTTCCTGCTTTCCTGTCCTTAAGTCAAATTCATTACCATTAATGATATAGTGCAACAATAAAACAGCTTCATCATCTAATCTCAGTATCAAAATGAGTTCGTCAGTCGTCGCTTAGAGGACACTGATTCTACTAATAGCATTTCTCCACACAGGTAATTACAGAGATAAAGATTTTGGCCATGAAGATGGAACTTGAATGTAAATGTTTAATCACCATTTTTGGAACAAGATATATTGCTCTGAAAGTAATCAATGACATTTTAAAATTGATTCCAACATCAACTGCAAGTCAATGTAAGGAAGCTGACATGCTACTGTATTACTTAGAAATATAACTACAGCAGGATTTATAGCTAAATGTGCAGCTTTTATAGTTCAGGACAGATTATAGCTGGAGTTGATTATCCATAAATATAAACTGTTAGGAGCTTTTATAGCCTGTATCGTCTAAATTGTGTGGCTGGAATGGTCTGCCAATCAGGATCCAGAACTGTGTTTCTTCTGCATTACTTTTGACATAAATAATTTAATATAAACACACAGACGGTGTTGAAACAGTACACTTTTTTCATTTATCAGGTCAAGCATCCAAATGCTCTCTGGTTCCAGCCTCTAAAATGTGTGGATTTTCACCTTGTCTCTGTTTTCACTGTATGATTGTGATTGTGTATTATTATTTTTTCACTATTCTCTGACATTTTTAGACTTAACGATTAGTCAATTAAACAAAAAAAGGATCACGGGTTAGTTGCAGTAAATAATTTGTTCCCTTTTCACTGTTTGGTGATTGTTTCAATCACAAAGACAAAAGGGTAAAGTCAAAATCTTTCTAAATACTTAAAAAAAATGTTTTAGATTTTCTGTGTTTTACCATTCTAGCTAAATTCTGATGATTTCTCAAGAATGTACTGCTGGATAAATCCAATCATTACCTGCCAACTGAGCTATCTGCACTTTTTTGACATCTGTGTGACATTCAACAAAGAAATATTCCACAGTCTTTTCAAGAAAGCCCCTGTCACAGAAACATCTACAGTATATTCCCCCCACATACTCCAGTGTAGATTTGGGAGTTCATTTCTTCACCCAACCTAATGGCCCAAGTAGATTCTTCTGACTTCTTTTTTGCCGCATCGGCACTTTCTCAAAGTTCCCAGAAGGGAAATGAGATGTAACCTTTACAGATAAATTATAATGAGCAAAGAGGTGCAGCAGAAAAGGCCCATATTTTAGGCCAATTTAAACAAACACTAGAGACTGAAAGCATCCACCTTCAGAATAACTAGTCCCATGATCTCTGATTGATTGCTCACATTTAGAAGAGCAATGTAAACATCGCTGGCAATTACTTTGATTTGTTGAAGTAAATTTCAACATAGTTGTTATAGGGGGAGGACACACACCAATTCTTTAAACAAATTCGGTCACCCAAAAACCAGCAAAAACACTGCTACAACAGTGTTTACTGCTGAACCGCTTTTCTATCAACTCTGTAGATTAAATGGTGTCATGTAGGTGTACTGACTGGTCCCCTTGACATGTTAAATCATTTTTCTGGTTATTTGATGAGTACACGACAGATATTTTCTCTCCTCATATTAGTTTGACTACTTGCATGTAAACACACGGTCTCTTTTACAACTGACAGACGCTGAAAATCGGCCTTCACCATAATATGACCTTTGTAACAGAGTTTATAATTGTGATTACTGAGTTGAAACCATTTTAGTGTATGTACTTACATAATTTTGACTTGTGTCTGTTTATTTTTAACTGTTAGTGAAGTCTGTCTGTTATACTGTCTTAAGTCTGCTTTAGTTTTCATAAAAAGTCTTTTTCCCATAGACAAAGATTTAATTTAATAAAGATTTGAGTTATTTGGTCAGTAAATTATTTTCATGTAATTTCATCCATGCGGGGGGCCAGCAGGAAGTCAGCTAGCTCAGCCAAAGAAGTTGCCAGTTTATTAGGGACAACTACAGTAGCTTTAACAAATGTACTCTAATATAACAGTCTTGCAGTAAAGCCTCCCATCATGAATGTTACAATGTTCAGTTGAGAGTTGTTGGTGCTTTACTGTACAGCATTAGACGCGTTTCTGTTATGTAGCCTACCCTCACTGATATGAACCATGAAATGGTGTGGACAAAATAATAAGGGTCTTCAGGAGTCTGTGCACCATGGTATCCAGTTCTCTTAATATATCCAAGCTCTGCCGCTGCACTGACTAATATAACTTGTGTTGAACAGCACATTGCAGTTTTTATGTAACATGACTTTCTAATGCAGCTAAAAGTCAAGGTTAATAGGACTATTTTCACTTTTTACATCATGCCACACTGGTGTAACCCTCCTTTGGCAACAGATGGGTGATACAAAACCTTCTATAAAGAGTGGAAGGCACCATGTAGCCGGAGACGCACAGTGATGTCTATAGATTTAATTCTGGTAGACTGGAACATTTTTGATACGACTGCAATGATTGTGGGGTTATAAAGTCATGTTAGAAAATAATACAATATATATGCTATTTAAAATGATGGATTATGTTAATCAATGCAGCAGTGTGTTTCAGAAAGGTGAGCCGATTTAAATGGATCGTGGGAGCCTGTGACTTCTAAGATATAGATAAATCTGCAGCAAAACAGACTGTAGCAGCTTCTGTAACAAATTCATGTACCCTTTGTTGTGTTAACAAAACAGTTAAAAATATTATTTTATAACTCTCACTGTCACTGCATTGACTGATAAAAAGATTCTCGTGCGTCTTATGTGTGTCAACATTAACATGATATATGTTTTTTTTTTATGTGTCAATATATTTAAAGTTATATTCCTGCATTAAAAATCTTGATATTAAAAAGTACTCCCTACTTATTACGTTAATATCTTTCTGTGCAATACTGTAGGGTAATTAAAGGGACTCTTTTTAATTTAATTGTAAATGTTTAATTGTGCCCAAAGTCTCAAATCGACTAACACACCTCTTTTAGGCCATGTTATGGTGGAGTGCTTTTTCAGTTGTCACAGATTCAAGAAAATCTACTAAAACTTTCTGTCAGGCCATTGTTTCAAAGAACACGACCATTCAAGTGATTTAAAGCTGCATTAGTAAAGACTTTGCTAACGTGGCTAAATCA